>NC_069499.1:788738373-789038373 GCF_027579735.1 Bombina bombina
TACTTCGCCTATTTTCTGAAATGCATTAGCATCAATGACTTCCAAATTCTTGCTAGTACATGATTTATTCAAACATAGGCTTTTTTTTTCTTGAAACTCCATATTCAATATGAAAGATTAGCTGAAGAGGTTCCATGCATTTTAGATAAGTTGTCAATGAAACATATGCTGAATTTTTTATCATTTGTATTACAGGTCTAGCTTGAAGGAAAGGTGACCTTATTTTTCCATTTACAAATTCTTGAGAACATGGGTCATTTATCAAGGGTCAATAACTGTTAGACAGTGCAAAACTAAAAATAAACTTACAGCGGTTTAACTAAGGTTTCATAGCTTTAGAAAGACCTAACAATAATTAATTGTTTAATATACAAGAATTATTTGTAATTCTCTCAGTTACATAGTTTTTAATGTTCGTTTGCTGAACAGGATGGCATTTTGGTTGATTTATGAATGGTCAATTTTTTATATAAATTAAAAATATAGACATAAAAATAGTAATGTTCTTTCCTGAACCTAACAACCAAAGATGCACTATAGAGGGTGTATGCCCTGTGTATGGCATGGACACTAGCTATCCTGAAGAGTCTATTTTTTTAGGTTATTAAATCTCAGCCATAGTTTCATTATCACCAAAGCCTTCAACTACTATCTATATATTATCTGCACATGGCTGCCATATTAGATGAGGGAAAGTGTCAGTACAAATTGACTCTTCTCGATCCGTGATGTCTGTTGAATGTGTGTATTTTTTCTGGTGCAAAGAACCTGTAGAACAGACATCCTCAAACTTGGCCCTGCAGAGGTTTTGGAACTACATTTCCCATGATGCTCGGCCAGCTGATATGCTGGCTGAGCATCATGGGAAATGCAGTTCCAAAACCTCTACAGGGCCAAGTTTGAGGATGTCTGCTGTAGAACAAAGAAAAGAGATACACAGAGAACATTATTTACAAAATAATACATTTGGCAGAGCTTGTGCCTTTTTAAAATGGGGAGAGAGTAAGCGCTAAAAAGCTTAAAAGGCTAGTAAAAGGTACATTTTAATACATATAAAAATTTACAAATGGCAATCAGACGCATGGATCCATGTCTGACTTAACAAAAAAAAAAAATATATATATAATAAACAAATCTAAAAATATCTAAAAATATCCAATTGAGTATAGCATGTGACGCTGACTTAGTGAGCCAGTGATGAGGAGTTAGGACATGTACATTCAATAATATAAACAACCTAAGTGAGTGATTGAGTGCACACAATAGCTTTCAACAAAGAAAAATAGCATTCACAAAAATTGGCGTACATAAAAAATGTTCAAATGTTCAACCGGTTATATGTAAGTGAATCCAGTAGTGTTTCCTCCAAAGTGACGTGTAGAAATATAACGTGAAGTCAATAATAGTAGAATGTAAACGTTGAGTGGGTCAAATTATTGTGGTTCAGCAGTATGCCAACACGTTTCGGCCTAGACTAGGCCTTTCTCAAGACTAGCCAAGACTTGTGCCTTTTTACTTTGACTCTTAGCCATTTTTTTCTGGTAACACTTTAATTATGTGACCCAATTTGTTGTTGGTTGCACGTAAAGGAGCTGAAATCATACTTTACTTTTTGAAAATAATGTTACATAGAGCAAAATGTAACTATGGTGACCATAATTGGAAATTTTGCTCATGTTAATATACCTTTATTATTATTATTATTATTTTTATTATTATTATCATAATTTATTTATAGAGCACCAACAATTACATTTGCATCACTTTTGTTCATAATTATGCTATGAATATGTGTATATCATTATACACAATCACACAACATAATGAGACATGAAAATCACAGTACCTATGACATGCTAACACTCAGGTTTTATATACACAACATATTTGTGATGATGGTGTAGGCTTAAGGGTTAAACACAAAATAAATGAATGATAAAAACAATTTAATATCACCTATATTTTCATAATATTATTTCAAATATGTCAAGTTTAAAAAAAACTAAAAGAAAATGTGTAGAAAATAGAAGAAGCTAATGTCCCAGTATTTAAAAAAAACAACACTTTCAACAAAAAAAGTTAATGAAAAAAGTATTCTATTATTATCGTTTGAAAGTCAATATCCACTACCAAAACCAATATCATATCCATACATTGAAGAGCGGCAACACTGAAAACTTTAACAAGGGGGGGTGAGGAAGAAGAGAAAAGAAGGGAAGAGAAGAGGTAACAGAAAGTAAAAGGTAAAGAACTGAAATTTACAAGAAGAGATGAAAATAGATGGTGGTTGTGGTGGTGGTGGTGGTGGTGGGGGGGTTGAATGGATATGAAACCCACATTTTTTCTTTCATGATTCAGATAGAGCAGCAA
This sequence comes from Bombina bombina, assembly GCF_027579735.1. NCBI lineage: Eukaryota > Metazoa > Chordata > Amphibia > Anura > Bombinatoridae > Bombina > Bombina bombina. The sequence continues at coordinate 788,740,744 of NC_069499.1, forward strand.
TTTTAAGCAACTTTCTAATTTACTATTATTATCCAGTAATGTAAGCTTAGGAGCCGGCCCATTTTTGGTTCAGCACCTAGGTTGTGCTTACTGATTGGTGGCTACATTTAGGCTACAAAGCTTACATTTCTGCATTTTCAAATAAAGATACCAGGGGAAAGTAGAAATATTGATAATAGGAGTAAATTAGAAAGATGCTTTAAATTACATCCTCTATCTGAATCATGAAAGAAAAAAAAATGTGTTTCATATCCCTTTAACTCCTTAGGAACTTTAAATAAAGCTTCCATAGGCATCAACAGAGAGGCCATGAGATCTGAACCTTAGCAATCTAACCTGATCACACTGAGTTTGGCGGAGAAGTAATGCATTTCAACGATTAAAGGGACATAGAAACATGGAAACAAAGATTTTGACAGCAGATAAGAGCCATTGGTCCAGCATGTCTTCCCAATATTTCCTATATTTATAAACTTACCTAGTTTATGGGATAGCCTTCTGCTTATCTCAGGCATTCTTTAAGTCCCCCAACACAAGATGTAATTACAAGACTTTTCTTTAGTCTTGCAATAAATAACATAACATGGCAACACAGAATGAAGATTTTCTGAATGTGTTAACACCTTGATACTGCAGTTGTTTTCAATGGCCACACTGCTCTCACCTGTCACCTTATTTGAAGGAGCCAATCCGGACTTATTACCAGATATGTATCGCGGTTAGGCTTACTAAATCTCCACTATGAATTTCCAAATTTCTGAATTTCAATTCCCACGATTTTCAAGCATGTAAAATAAACATTTTACATTGCAATTTAAAAGTATTTAATTTCCCTTCAACCTAAGTTTCAAAGATACTAATGAGTGACAAGCAAATGTGTGTTTAGAATTAAGCTGTAGGTAATGAGTGACAATTACTGAACCTTTACACTTTTTTTATACAAAATAAAACTAAATGGCAAAAATAAATATATAAAAAATGTAGGGCTAGATTACAAGTGAAGTGCTATTTACAGTTCCCGCTCGAGCGTTAACTTCATTAGATGTAAGCTTTTTGTGGACATCAGGTAGCGATCATATTACAAGTTGAAAGTAAACTGTTTTAGCACGTGCGCTAACCTTATGCAGTTAAAAAGTATATCACGTGCGATAACTTATTCCCCCCATAGAACTCAATGGAGCAAAAAAGTGAGAAAAAAAAAATAACACCCTACTAGTGCTCAAACCTGATCACATATTCTTTCAGATGCGCTAACCAGACAATAAACGTTTATATAAATGTCTATATGTGAGTACATATGTATTCATGTGTTTTATATGTGTGTCTATGTCTGTAAATACCTATATACACATATAATTATATAAATGCATCTACATACACACACACACCTATATATATATATCATTTACATATTTAGACATGTATATGTATGTATTTCTAGGTTAAATCCCTTTGTTTGCCTTTTTTTCTAACACCTAAGACCTCATATCTTTGAGCCCATATAACTATTTTGTATTTTTTTTATAATTTTTATTAGATAGTGTTATGAGTGCAACTGTTCTTTATAATGTATTTTTTATGTCACCACAGCTCTGAGTACACATTAATCATTATAGCATAAATCTCAATAGTGCTGAATTGATCGTTTACTTTCATTTTGTAATATGAGCATTAAACCAAATGCTTGCAAACACCCAAAATAAACCCGTTTTCACTTGCACGTAACTGATAATGCGCCACTCGTAATCTAATCTGGCCCATTATTGGCTATAATAATAAATTACATTGTAATGTAAATGGAGATAAATAGAAAAAATGTATGTGTACATTTTGTAATATATTAAGGGCCAGATTACAATTTGAGCACAAAATATCGCTTCTGCAAAAGCAATATTTGTGTTAAATTTAGTAAAACCAGCATACGCAAAGGTGTACTGGTATTATGAGTTACGTCCAATGTGAACAGGACCTCACGTTCGCATTGCATGAAAGCACTGCACTCACAAGAGCGTGCTTCCATAGGCTCCAATGGGAACCTTGTTCTCGTGCCATCAGACACAGCATGATAACAAGTGCAGCGAAGTTGCGTAGCAATGGACAGCAAATGTAAATATATATACTGTATATATTTATATATATGTAAATATATATATATATATATATATATATATATATATATAAATATATATATATGTATATAATTATATACATATATATTTACAGGGAACACACAGTCCCCATAGACTGCAATGTAAAGGCACTTTTTAGAAACGTTTTGTTTTTCCAACACCCCACACCCGCCACTTTTAATGAATAAAATCTGCCTAGTGCAGTCGTCTTTTCTTTTAAAAAATGCTAAAAAAAAATTCTTAATAAAAAACTAAAGAACCCTTTATTTTGGGGGCATTTGGGACACTTTCAGAAAATCAACCAGAGATCAGATCTCCGGTTATTTTTCGGAGAGCTAATTACTACCGCAAGCTTGTTGTAGCATTAACCAGTCACTTGTGATGGCTGGTTATTTATCGAGCGCCCGCAAATGGGCGACTTTGCCCATTTGCGGGCGTTCAATAAATTAGCACTCCACTTGCAATATTGCCCTATGGTATCAGATTTTACTTTGTGGTGAGGAAAAAGGTGTGTGTTTTGATAATCGTTACAACAGACAATTACATATCTTACATACAATTATGCTATGAAAGAGACAATAAACACTTTGAGATTGTAATTAAATATTCTTAATTATGTATAGTAAAACAATTTTGTAATCGATTTTCATTATTAATTTTGTCCCCCTTTCCTGCAATTTTGGTTTCTCTATTCTTGAAAGCTGAAAAAACACTTGGCAGGATTCACAAGCCTAACTCTGCAACATACTGTATCTGTCCCTAATTTGCAGTTTATCTTATCTTTTCTGATGAAGCAAACATTGAAGTTTTTGATAAGACAGTTGCAGTGTCAAACCCTGTCTTTTCTAGACTCAAGTCCAGACTGACTGATCCAAATCATTAAAGTGGTGACCATTGAAAAACAATTGCAGCAAACAAGGTTAAATGTACAGTAAACACAAGAATATTTGTTGTTTAAAAAGATAGATAATCCCTTTATTTCCCATTCCCCAGTTTTGCATAACCAACACTGTTATACAGTATTAATATACTTTTTAGCTATGCGATTAAATTGTATCTAAGCATCTTCTGACAGCCCCCTGATCACATGACATTTTATTTATTATCTATTGACTTTCATTTTAGGCAATTAGTGCAGTGTCTGCCACAATCCACGGGCATGATTACAATGTTATCTATATGGCTGACATGAACTATATCTCCCCTGTTGTGAAAATAAAATAAAAAAGCATGTGATAAGAGGCGGCCTTCAAGGGTTTAGAAATTATCATATGAGCCTTCCTAGGTTTAACTTTCAACTAAGAATACCAAAGAACAAAGCAAAATTGGTGCTAAAAGTAAATTGGAAAGTTGTTTAAAATGACATGCCCTATTTGAAACATGAACGTTTTTTATGGACTTGACTGTCCCTTTAAATGCTAATCTATTGGCAGATTGAAGAAAAATATTGTTATTTTAAGATGGTTATTGTTCCTTGAATGGCTTTTCAAGAGGTAAAAGGTTATCTTTAAAAAGAAAAAAAGGAAAAACACACACAAAAAACCCTGTGAAAATTATTTCTAAAGGATATGGAACTGGTAATGGGTCATACAACAAACTGAAAAGTTAACTTAGTGGAAACCCCTTAAATATTTATGAGAACATTGGGTTTTCTGATGGCCTAGAATGAGTATTTAAAAATAGCTTATCACACTGCCAAGCCCATGCAATAACCTTCTGGCATATTAAAATGTACCCCAATGTGTCTTCTTTTCTAAATAGACTTTGTCTATTATTTAACTTAAATTACCTTGTTCAAAAACTCTACTATACAGGTGCAGTTCACAAAGTTAACGCAAGCGCTAATAATTGAATACGTTTATCTGGTCATTTATCACATTTTGGGAAATGTATAAAAATGGTTGTGCAAAAGGGATACATGGATACATTTTGAAACATTGTTAGGCTGTTTATCAATGTTGTAAAAACGTATTAGATACAGTGCCTAGTGCCTAGATTGGAGTCATAATTATGAGACATTAATCAAACCCAAAAAAAAATAAAAAATAAATTAGGTTTTTATTTTCAAATTTACAAATAGTAGCATATAAAATTGAAAAAAAAAAAATATATAAAATTGCACACAACTATATACTCACAACGCAATTTCCTAGGTGAGTAGGAGTACCAGTTGTTGCAGACATAAGCCACATGTATTGTACAGCAATCAAAGAAAACGAGTACAGCACCAGCTTAAACCAAAAATGGGCCATATCCTAAGCTTACATTCTTGCTTTTTCAAATAAAGATACAAAGAGAACAAACACAAATTGATAATAGAAGTACATTAGAAAGCTGCATAAAATTGCATGCTCTATCTGAAGCATGAAAGAAAAAAATTGTGTTTCACTTCCTTTATTAAAACAGGATCTCAAGCTGTGAGTTAAAATGATATGTCAAGTCTGTGCTATGAATTTATTTGTGAATCGGCATAATGCGCCATGATGGGTTGTTTTTATTCATTTGTTGATATTGCGCCAAAGATGACAGCTATCCAAAAAATCTTGATGAATAAGGTTACAAAGCTTTGGATCATAATGTAACTTTTTTATTTCTAAAATTGTGATAACACAGTAGCACAAGCGTGTGATAATGCAGTCAGGTGTGTTTCATGCAGGTACCACACTTCCTCAGTGTTTAGAAATACCTTAACCCACATTGATAGGTGTCATCTGCCTCTTTACCCCCATTATTATGTTTTCTGTAGGCTGCAAACGTAGCTGATTGGGAGCCAAACTGAGTTACAATGGGGATATATATGCACATCCTCAGAATTTATTTATTTTTGCAAGAACAAAGAGATAAAATGCTCAAACATAATAATATCAACAGCAACATGGGCATCCGGAGAAAGTTGTACAGCACAGCTGCATATCATTTTAAAATGTAGCCACCAATCAGCAAGCGCGATCTAGGGTGCTGAACCAAAAATGGGCCATCTACTAAGCTTAGATTCCTGCTTTTTCAAATAAAGATACCAAGAGAACAAAGAAAAATTGATTATAGGAGTAAATTAGAAAGTTGCTTAAAATTGCATGCTCTATCTTAAAAAAAATGAAATAAAAACATTGGGTTTAATATCCCTTTAAAGGTATATAAAACCCCAAACAATTCTTTCATAATGCAGATAGTAAATACATTTTAAATAAAAACTTTCTAATTTTCTTCTATTATCAACTTTGTTCATATAGTAATTTTTGTTGAAGATAATACCTTGGTAGAACTATATGGCATCAGTTTTGCGAGAACACTTTTGAGCTCTAAATTGCAACAGTGTCTGCACAATGTATAACATTGCTAAAAGCATTATTTTAAAACTACTGCCATATAGTGCTTTTCAATAAAGGATACCAACAGAATTAAGTCAATTTATTAACAGAAGTAAATTCAAAAGTTTTATTTTTTTAGTTTGTCTGAATCATGAAGGTAAATTTGGGGATTTTATGTCCCTTTAAGAACTCTATGCACACGTTATAGCTCTGTCCCTTACCACATATTACTTAGCACATAAGTAAAAAAATATATATATATAAAAAGCTGATTAAATATGTATGGTTTCAATTATAACTGAGAAGAAATTGTGGTTGTGAGTACTATATTACAGATCTTAAGGGCAGAAGTCTTAAATTAAATCAAGTTATTGAATTAAATCAAGTCTTTTACAGTTATAAGGTATAACACAGAAAAGTATGAGGAATAGTTGGACCAGATTCTGAATTATATGTGCAACCGTTATATTTTCAGAAATAATGATCAGTTTTACAAGTGTCTTTATTTTTTATTATTCTGAAATGAGAACAAAATATAATCTGCTTCTGATAAGATCTCATATTGAATTCTCATCTGGTGCTGCAATTTCATAACTTTTCAAAATAGTATCACAATATTATATAAATATGCAGGGACAGCTTCCTGCTATAGATTAATCAAAATTAATCAGCATATATTTAGCCTTGTGTAGTGGAACACCTTGGGGTCCATCCGATAAAAATTGTCGCCCGCAAAAGCCGGCGACGCCAATATTTGCGCGGGTTTGGTATCCTATATACGGCGTAACCTAGAAGTTACGCGCGTATATTTCTGCCGTCGCCCGTAGTTTTTTGGGCTATAGGCAGGTATACCAAACCCGCGCAGTTTGGTATCCAATATGCAGCGTAAGGACTTACGTGGCGAAAATGGAGAAAACTTACTCCATTTTCACCTTGCCACAAAAAGCAGCCGTAAGAAGCCTTACGCTGACTATTGGAGCCCCGTAACTCCCTAAACTGGCAGCTAAAATAAACCTAACACCTAACGCATGCGCAATGTCTATCTCCCTGTCAACCGCGATCTTCTAAAATAAACCTAACACCTAACGCATGCGCAATGTCTATCTCCCTGTCAACCGCGATCTGCTAAAATAAACCTAACACCTAACGCATGCGCAATGTCTATCTACCTGTCAACCGCGATCCCCCCCCCGAAATCCCTAATAAAGTTATTAACCCCTAAACCGCCGCTCTCGGCCCCCGCCGCCATCTACATAAACTAACCCCCTACTGTGAGCCCCTAAAACCGCCGCCATCTACCTTATCTATCCCCTAATTAGAACCCCTTACACCGCTGTCATCTACCTTATCTATCCCCTAATCTGACCCCTTACACCGCCGCCACCTATATAAAAATTATTAACCCCTAATCTAATCCCCCTATACCGCCGCCAGCTATATTAATATTATTAACCCCTAATGTAAGCCCCTTACACCGCCGCCATCTCTATTAAAATGATTAACCCCTTATTTAATCTACCTACCTCGCCGCCAGCTATATTATCTATATTAACCCTAAGTATATTATAGTTAATATAGGTATTACATTATATATATTAACTATATTAACCCTAATTATATTAGGGTTAATATAGTTAATATAGTTACTATAGTATTTATATTAACTATATTAACTCTATCTAACCCTAACACCCCTAACTAAATTTATATTAAATTAATCTAATTCATTTATAAACTAAAATATTCCTATTTAAATCTAAATACTTACCTATAAAATAAACCCTAAGATAGCTACAATATAATTAATAATTACATTGTAGCTATGTTAGGGTTAATATTTATTTTACAGGTAAATTGCTAATTATTTTAACTAGGTATAATAGATATTAAATAGTTATTAACTATTTAATATCTACCTAGTTAAAATAATTACCCAATTACCTGTAAAATAAATCCTAACCTAAGTTACAAATACACCTACACTATCAATAAATTAAATAAACTACAAACATCTATCTAAAAATACAATTAAATTAACTAAACTAAATTACAAAAAAAAACAAACACTAAATTACAAAAAATAAAAAAAGATTACAAGATTTTTAAGCTAATTACACCTATTCTAAGCCCCCTAATAAAATAATAAACCCCCAAAATAAAAAAAAATTCCCTGCCCTATTCTAAATTAAACAAATTTCAAAGCTCTTTACCCTACCAGCCCTTAAAAGGGCCTTTTGTGGGGCCCTTTGACATTTGTTTAATTTAGAATAGGGCAGGGAATTTTTTTTATTTTGGGGGTTTATTATTAGGATTTATTTTACAGGTAATTGGGTAATTATTTTAACTAGGTAGATATTAAATAGTTAATAACTATTTAATATCTATTATACCTAGTTAAAATAATTAACAATTTACCTGTAAAATAAATATTAACCCTAACATAGCTACAATGTAATTATTAATTATATTGTAGCTATCTTAGGGTTTATTTTATAGGTAAGTATTTAGATTTAAATAGGAATATTTTAGTTTATAAATGAATTAGATTAATTTAATATAAATTTAGTTAGGGGTGTTAGGGTTAGATAGAGTTAATATAGTTAATATAAATACTATAGTAACTATATTAACTATATTAACCCTAATATAATTAGGGTTAATATAGTTAATATATATAATGTAATACCTATATTAACTATAATATACTTAGGGTTAACATAGATAATATAGCTGGCGGCGGGGTAGGTAGATTAAATTAGGGGTTAATCATTTTAATAGAGATGGCGGCGGTGTAAGGGGCTTACATTGGGGGTTAATAATTTTAATATAGATGGCGGCGGTGTTAGGGGCTCACTTTAGGGGGTTATAGATATAATATAGCTGGCGGCGGGGTACGGGAGCGGCGGTTTAGGGGTTAACAACTTTATTAGGTTGCGGCGGGGTACGGGAGCGGCGGTTTAGGGGTTAATAGCTTTTTTATTGTTAGGATAGTGAGGGGGGATAGCGGATAGAGGGTTAGACAGTGCGGGCTATGTTAGGGAGGCGTGTTAGACTTGTCGGGCTATGTTAGGGAGGCGTGTTAGACAGTGCGGGTGTTTTAGACTTTAGTCAGGTTTTATAGGCGCCGGCAGTTTCTAACGTGCCGCAAGTCACTGGCGACGCCAGAAATTTGTACTTACGCAGATTTCTGGACATCGCTGGTTTGTCAGACTTACGGCACGTTAGCATCTGACGGCGACTTATATGGGATAGCTCGAGTTGCGAGCTGAAACTGCGGGCGACGCCGGTTCCCTCGCTTGCGCCGCAAACTGCGATCTATATCGGATCGCGCCCCTTATATTTACTTCTCTGACATCTTCTACAACTACCAGGGTTGCTGGGAGTATCCGATGATGTCATCAGTGATTTCATTTTTGACATAATCATAAAATAAATTCTAGTTGGTCTAGAAGCAGACAGACGTGTGTGAAGTCAGTAACACCCCATATCTCCTAAAGAGCTATTATCTGAGAAACACTACAATCTTTTTAGCATCTGGGTCTTTATACAATCAAATACGATCCCTTATGAACCATTATTTTGTGTTGATTACATACACCCATATGTCTTTTGGATTTAAAGGGACAGTATACGATACAATTTTTCCCTTAATGTGTTTCCAATTAATTTCTTTACTAAGTGCAGAGTATAAAATGTATGAGATTTGCTTTTTAAGGTTTTTTTTTTTTTTTTTAGTTGAATTAGCTTGTTTAGTGTTTTGAAGCCACAACCTAATAAAATGGGTTGAGCTTGAAGGTATAATTATATCTCATTACTTTATCACATTGAGTACATATACATGCTTATTTATCTTATATCGGTCCATAAACCAATCACCAATACTTGGAGAGAACAATAGCAAATTAACATTTTATTACCTTATCTATTCTATACCCCACTGGGAGTGTAATTTCTTCTGCTTACATAGCTTATCTATTGCTTGGACCTAAAGCCAGCCACTTTCAGAATAGGTGGGGATACCACAGTCTAAATTATCTATTTCAAATGCCAATATAAGGGTAAAGGAAATACTTGTAAACAATTTAATACACCCCAGCAGGCAAAGTGGATAATTGGGAACAAATTAAAGGAGAGAAACATTTTGAGTAAACTGCCCCTTTAATATTTAACATTTTAAAACAAAAACAATCATGTTACAACTATTTTACTTTTCATCCCTGGATAAAATAGTCTCTTAAGAAAGCAAACCCAATGAAATAATACTGTGTTATAGATGTGTATCAATAAGGATTTCACACACCATTTAAGAATGCAAATTGACAGCTTGTTCATCATAATGTGTGGGTGAAATGCCTCATTGGAGCTCTTTAATTCCCTCTTCTGTCAGTTTTCCATTAATAGATTATTTTGAATATTGTCTTTTATATGTATATTGATTGTTATATTAAAAAGAATGTGTCTGGTAAATGAGCAGAACTAATTTATAATTGTTTCAGTCTTTTAGAAGGCAAACTAGAAGTTGTTATTTCTTATTGACCACTGTAAATGAAGACACATTTTGAGGTCTTTAGTATGGAAGCAGCTGATATTAGTGAACTGAAAGAAACAGCAGGAAAGTGCACTTTGTTTTTCACATGGAGAAAAACTGGTGCAAAGCAGGCAAAATGCCGATTAAAGGGACAGTCAACACCAGAATTTTTGTTGTTTAAAAAGAAAGATAATCCCTTTATTACCCATTCCCCAGTTTTGCATAACCAACAGAGTTATAATAATACAATTTTTACCTCTGTGATTATCTTGTATGTAAGCCTCTGCTGACTGCCCCCTTATTTCAGTTCTTTTGACAGACATGCAGTTTAGCCAATCAGTGCTCAGTCCTAGGTCACTTTACGTGCATGAGCTCAATGTTATCTATATGAAACATGTGAACTAATGCCCTCTAGTGGTCAAAATGTATTCAGATTAGAGGCAGTCTTCAAGGTCTAAGAAATTAGCATATGAACCTCCTAGGTTTAGCTTTCAACTAAGAATACCAAGAGAACAAAGCAAAATTGGTGATAAAAGTAAATTGGGAAGTTGTTTAAAATTGCATGCCCTATTTAAATCATGAAAGTTTTTTTGGGACTTGACTGTCCCTTTAATACGTGTCCTTTATTATTCTGTGTAACCAGTTAGTGCACCTGCAAACAGTATCACATGATTTATCATGGAAAAGGAAGTCAAATATAAGTTTTGTACAAACATTTTGTACAATACCCTAACAAACATATAAAAAACACACTACAAAGGTAAACACCTTGTAATAATAACACCGTTCAGCAGTCTTGCAATAAATAAACATATTAGGTTAGTGACATTTTTTTTAATGCATTTAAATGGATACTAAACCCATTTTTTTCTTTAACGATTCAGATAGAGTAGGTAATTTTAAAGGGACAGTCTACAAAATAATTTTTATTGTTTAAAAATATAGATAATCCCTTTATTACCCATTTTCTAGTTTTGCACAACCAACATAGTTATATAAATACACTTTTTACCTCTGTGATTACCTTGTATCTAAGCCTCTGCAAACTGCCCCTTATTTCAGTTCTTTTGACAGCATTCAACTAAGAATACCAAGGGAACAAAGCAAAATTGGTGATAAAAGTAAATTGGAAAATTGTTTAAAATTACATTCTCTATCTGAATCATGAAAGTTTATTTTGGACTAGACTGTCCCTTTAATCAAATTTCTAATTTACTCTTATTATCAATTTTTCGTCATTCTCTTGCTATCTTTATTTTAAAAAGCAGGAATGAAAGCTTAAGAGCCAGCCCATTTTTGGTTCAGAACCTGGGTAGCACTTGCTGATTAGTGGCTAAATGTAGGCACCAATCAGCAAGCACTACCCAGGTGCTGGACCAAAAATGGGTCGGCTCATAACCTGATATTCCTGTTTATTTAAATAAAGATAGCAAGAGAATGAAGAAAAATTGATAATAGGAGTAAATAAGAAAGTTGCTTAAAATTGCACGTTCTGTTTGAATCATGAAAGAAAAAAATGTGGGTTTAGTATCCCTTTAAATGTTTACTGCAATGTTTTTTCATTAACTAAATCCAACCCACTGATAATGGGGTAGATACAACTAGACAAGATCATTTTGTTAGCAAAATCGTAAATATTTTGTTGCTTTTCATTTTAAAGTCTCTCTTGAGGTCAGTCAAGGACAAATATCTAAAACTTGAAAACCACAATTTTTATACTTAAATTACAGGAAAAAGAGGAAAAAAATAAATAATATAAGTTTTTTTTTTTTACACATAACTTTTACAAACTCAAGAAATCTTGTGTCTCTTTAACACGCATTGTACACATATCCTTACCTTCCTTGAAACAAAACTTAGAAAAGGGAAATTTCACAGAATCCTAGAAACATACGGCTAGATTACGAGTTTTGCGTTATGAGGGTGCGGTACTAACTTGCACTTTATTCTCACCGCTCACTTACATACAGCGCTGGTATTACAGGTTTTTACAAACCCAACGTTAAAAGGCAAGAAGTGAGCTTAGAGCAAAACTGTGCTCCATACCGCACTCCAATACCAGCACTGCTTAAGTCAGCGGTGATCTGGTTGTACGTGCTCGTGCACGATTTCCCCATAGACATCAATGGGGAGAGCTGGCTGAAAAAAAGTCTAACACCTGCAATAAAGTAGCGTAAAGCTCCATAACGCAGTCCCATTGATTCCTATAGGGAAACACATTTTATGATTACACCTAACACCCTAATATGAACCCCAAGTCTAAACACCCCTAATCTTACACTTATTAACCCCTAATCTGCCTCTCCGGACATCGCTGCCACCTACATTATACTTATGAACCCCTAATCTGCTGCCCACAGCATCGCCGACACCTACATTATATTTATTAACCCCTAATCTGCTGCCCACAACATTGCCGACACCTACATAATGTTATTAACCCCTAATCTTCCGCCGCCAACGTCGCCGCTACTATAATAAACATATGAACCCCTAAACTGCCGTACTCCCGCATAGCAAACACTAGTTAAATATCATTAACCCCTAATCTGCCACCCCTAACATTGCCGCCACCTACCTACATTTATTAACCCCTAATCTGCCGCCCCCAACGTCGCCGCCACTATATTATATTTGTTAACCCTTAAACCTAAGTCTAACCCTAACCCTAACACCCCCTAACTTAAATATAATTAAAATAAATCTAAATAAAACCTACAATTATTACCTAAATTATTCCTATTTAAAAATAAATACTTACCTATAAAATAAACCCTAAGCTAGCTACAATATAACTAATAGTTACATTGTAGCTAGCTTAGGTTTTTTTTTTTTTTTTTTACAGGCAAGTTTGTATTTATTTTAACTAGTTAGATTAGTTACTACATAGTTATTAACTATTTACTAACTACCTAGCTAAAATAAATTCAAATTTACCTGTAAAATAAAAGCTAACCTAAGTTACACTAACATCTAATCTAACCCTACAATTAAATAAATTCCCTAAATTAAATACAATTAACTAAATTCAAAACAATTAGCTAAATTAAAAACCCCCCCACTAAATTACAGAAAATAAAAAACAAATTACAAGATATATAAACTAATTACACCTAATCTAATAGCCCTATCAAAATAAAAAAAAAAAAAGCAAAAAAAAAACCCTAGACTAAACTACCAATATCCCTTAAAAGAGCCTTTTGCATTTGCCCCAAAGAAATCTGCTCTTTCACCTGTTAAAAAAATACAAACAACCCCCAACAGTAAAACCCACCAAAAACACAACCTACCCCCCAAATAAAACCCCAACTAAAAAAACCTAAGCTCCGCATTGCCCTGAAAAGGGCATTTGGATGGGCATTGCCCTTAAAAGGGCATTTAGCTCTATTGCTGCTCAAATCCCTAACCTAAAAAAAAACCCCACCCAATACACCCTTAACAAATCCTAACACTAACCCCCGAAGATCCACTTACCGGGAGAAGTCTTCATCCAAGCAGCAAGATGTCCTCAACGAAGCCAGCAGAAGTGGTCTTCTTGATTGGCAGAAGTGGTCCTCCAGATGGGCAGAAGTCTTCACCCAGACGGCATCTTCTATCTTCATCCTTCTGACGCGGGGCAGCTCCATCTTCAAGACATCCGGCGCGGAGCATCCTCTTCAATCGACGTCTTCTTGCTGAATGAATGTACCTTTAAATTACGTCATCCAAGATGGGGTCCCTTAGATTCGGATTGGCTGATAGAATTCTATCAGCCAATCAGAATTAAGGTTGAAAAAATCCTATGCAATCAGCCATTGTAGCTAGCTTAGGTGTTTTTTTTTTATTTTACAGGCAAGTTTGTATTTATTTTAACTAGTTAGATTAGTTACTACATAGTTATTAACTATTTACTAACTACCTAGCTAAAATAAATTCAAATTTACCTGTAAAATAAAAGCTAACCTAAGTTACACTAACATCTAATCTAACCCTACAATTAAATAAATTCCCTAAATTAAATACAATTAACTAAATTCAAAACAATTAGCTAAATTAAAAAAAACCCCACTAAATTACAGAAAATAAAAAACAAATTACAAGATATATAAACTAATTACACCTAATCTAATAGCCCTATCAAAATAAAAAAAAAAAAGCAAAAAAAAAAACCCTAGACTAAACTACCAATATCCCTTAAAAGAGCCTTTTGCATTTGCCCCAAAGAAATCTGCTCTTTCACCTGTTAAAAAAATACAAACAACCCCCAACAGTAAAACCCACCAAAAACACAACCAACCCCCCCAAATAAAACCCCAACTAAAAAAACCTAAGCTCCGCATTGCCCTGAAAAGGGCATTTGGATGGGCATTGCCCTTAAAAGGGCATTTAGCTCTATTGCTGCTCAAATCCCTAACCTAAAAAAAAAACCCACCCAATACACCCTTAACAAATCCTAACACTAACCCCCGAAGATCCACTTACCGGGAGAAGTCTTCATCCAAGCAGCAAGATGTCCTCAACGAAGCCAGCAGAAGTGGTCTTCCAGATGGGCAGAAGTGGTCCTCCAGATGGGCAGAAGTCTTCACCCAGACGGCATCTTCTATCTTCATCCTTCTGACGCGGGGCAGCTCCATCTTCAAGACATCCGGCGCGGAGCATCCTCTTCAATCGACGTCTTCTTGCTGAATGAATGTACCTTTAAATTACGTCATCCAAGATGGGGTCCCTTAGATTCGGATTGGCTGATAGAATTCTATCAGCCAATCAGAATTAAGGTTGAAAAAATCCTATGCAATCAGCCAATAGAATTGAACTTCAATCCTATTGGCTGATCCAATCAGCCAATAGGATTGAGCTCGCATTCTATTGGCTGTTCCAATCAGCCAATAGAATGCAAACTCAATCCTATTGGCTGATTGGATTTTTTTCAACCTTAATTCCGATTGGCTGATAGAATTCTATCAGCCAATCAGAATCTAAAGGACGCCATCTTGGAGGACGTCATTTAAAGATACCTTCATTCATCAAGAAGACGTCGATTGAAGAGGATGCTCCGTGCCGGATGTCTTGAAGATGGAGCTGCTCCACGTCGGAAGGATGAAGATAGAAGATGCCATCTGGGTAAAGACTTCTGCCCATCTGGAGGACCACTTCTGCCCATCTGGAGGACCACTTCTGCTGCGCTTCGTTGAGGACATCTTGCTGCTTGGATGAAGACTTCTCCCGGTAAGTGGATATTTGGGGGTTAGTGTTAGGATTTGTTAAGGGTGTATAGGGTGATTTTTATTTTTAGATTAGGGCTTTGGGCAGCAATAGAGATAAATGCCCTTTTAAGGGCAATGCCCATCCAAATGCCCTTTTCAGGGCAATGGGGAGCTTAGGTTTTTTTTAGTTAGGGTTTTATTTGGGGGGTTGGTTGTGTGGGTGGTGGATTTTACTGTTGGGGGGGTTGTTTGTATTTTTTTTACAGGTAAAAGAGCCGATTTCTTTGGGGCAATGCCCCACAAAAGGCCCTTTTAAGGGCTATTGGTAGTTTAGTTTAGGCTAGGGTTTTTTTTATTTTTTGGGGGGGGGGCTTTTTTTATTTTGATAGAGCTATTAGATTAGGCGTAATTAGTTTTAATATCTTGTAATTTGTTTTTTTATTTCCTGTAATTTATTGTTTTGCTTTTTTTTGTAATTTAGCTAATTGTTTTGAATTAAGTTAATTGTATTTAATTTAGGGAATTTATTTAATTGTAGGGTTAGGTTAGGTGTTAGTGTAACTTTTTAGCTAGGTAGTTAGTAAACAGTTAAAGTGAAGGTAAAGTTTCATATATTAGATTGTATCCCCTGTAAATACTATACAATTAAATAGGACTTTAAGTCATGAATTTTTCATAATCGCTATATTTATTTTGTTTTTACCGTTTCTTTATCCGATTCTTAACACTGTTAAAACAACCCGTTTTTATTTATTTTTTTCTAAGCCCGGTCACGTTTTTTTACAAGCCAATTGAAACATTGGCCGTTAGGCGGCCGTCATATTACGTCACCGCATTACTGGAGTCTCTGCGCATGCGTTGCCTTCACTTTCTCTCTGTTATGATCAACGCTCGTTCCAGTTTTCTGTCACGCAGGCGCAAATCGAATGTACGGCGAAGTGTGCGCATGCGCAAGTTGTCAGACAATCGGGAACGCGCTTTTGAAGTACGTACAGAGCGGGTGGGACCGCTCTGTACGTAATATAGTGAAAAACCAGGAAATCAATGCAGGGAGGAGCTAAGACCGGCCGAGAACGTGAATATAAACTGTTTAAAATACAATAATATATATACAAATCCAAAAAAATAAATAAGCGATCATAGTATATAATAGATGAGTAATAGAATCCAGGTTACAAAACCGCAAAACTTTACCTTCACTTTAATAACTATTTAGTAACTATTCTACCTAGTTAAAATAAATACAAACTTGCCTGTAAAATAAAAATAAACCCTAAGCTAGCTACAATGTAACTATTAGTTATATTGTAGCTAGCTTAGGGTTTATTTTACAGGTAAGTAGTTTAGTTTTAAATAGGAATTATTTAGTTATTAATAGTAGGTTTGATCTAGATTTAATTTAATTATATTTAAGTTAGGGGGTGTTAGGGTTACACTTAGATTTAGGTGTTAATAAATTTAATAATTTAATATAGTGGCAGCTACTTTGGGGGTGGCAGATTAGGGGTTAATAACTGTAATGTAGGTGGAGGCGATGTTAGGGACAGCAGATTAGGGGTTAATATTTAAATAGTGTTTGCAAGGCGGGAGTGTGGCGGTTTAGGGGTTATTATGTTTATTATAGTGGCGGCGATGTCCAAAGTGGCAGATTAAGGGTTAATAATTTAATTTTAGTGTTTGCGATGCGGGAGGGCCTCGGTTTAGGGGTTAATAGGTAGTTTATGGGTGTTAGTGTAGTTTTTAGCACTTTAGTTATTAGTTTTATGCTAAGGCTTTGTAGTGTAAAAGTCATAACTACTGACTTTAAAATGCGGTACGAATCTTGACGGGATAGGGTGTACCGCTTACTATTTGGCCTTCCAGGACAAGCTCGTAATACCGGCGCTATGGAAGTCCCTTTGAAAATAGACTATACGCAAATTGCATAAGTTGATTTGCGGTAAGGCCAAAAAAATGTGCGGTGCCCCTAAATCTGCAAGACTTGTAATACCAGTGGTAGTGAAAAAGCAGCGTTATAACCTGATAACGCTGCTTTTTCAGTATAACACAAAACTCGTAATCTAGCCGATAGTTTGTTAGACAAGAACCAGAAGCCTACTCATATATCCTGATTTATAGGCTTAATTATCATGATAGCTGTATGCATAGAACAGTATTTGTTCTTGCCATCTCTATTGGAAGTCTATTCCCTGAATCAACCACACTTTCTTTAAAGAAGTACTTCCACAAATTAGTCTTGAACCTACTATCCTCCAGCTTCAGATCATTTTTTCTGAGAGGTATAATTTGAAGTGACAATATGAGTGGCGATTAATAGCTTATTAATTGTAAAATAGTGCCCCCTTTAAAATGTTCCCAATTATTACGTATACAAATAGCACCTTTAGTTTCTCCTTTAAAATATTCGATTATGCTTTTTAAAAACACCACCTATTCTGAAAATATGAATACTTTTGTATTTTTTTATTATCAGGATTTGTGTCTCTTTTTTAAGGGTTTGAAAATACAAAAAAAAAACAACAAAAAAAACAACAGCTTGAAGGTTAATCATAAAGGGACATTATTGTGTGCTTTTCAGTTCCTGTTAGAAGTGGAAGTGCACATATTCCACATAGTCACACACATAGCAGCACACTCATGTGACTTATTAATAGCTGTCTCTAATTGGCCTTAGCAGAGAAAGAAACCTAAGTTACAACATGGCTGCTCCCATTGTTTTATAGACACTAAAACTTCACACTAACTTTATCAATATTTAAACAACAAATTAAACTTTTAAACAATCTATCTACATGTTAACATCATAATTTTTATGCATTCTTAATTTTATCTTGCATTTATTTAGTGTTTAATGTCCCTTTAAAGCTACAATATCAACATCATTTAAGTGGTGGTTTAACAAAATTGGCATTCAGTATTCCAATATTTGAAACCATTGAATCCAAGGATTGATCGTGCTCCTTATCCATTCACTATACAATTAATTTTGAAAGTCTTGCTAAGAGCATGGCATCTTGCCCTGTGAATTATTTATTGTATTGTGCTGATAAAGAATACAATATTTTTTTATGCCATGTAATTTAAGCAAAATATCAGTCAAGGAACCATGCAATGTTATCACCTGACACCCAATGCTGTTCTTTCAAACTAGAGATTTTGTAATGAAAAATTAATTGGTTTTTTGTTTTTTTTAATAGATTAAAAAAAAACTATGCCAACAGATTTGTGTCCTACAGACATCTTGTTGAATTGCTTGAAAAATAACTATTGTTTATTGAAGATATATAAATATTGCAAGAATTATCAATACTATTGATCATTTGGACACAGGGAGTAAATATCTACTTAGAAAAATAAATATTATAGGAAATACCAGCAGTGTGTTGATTATCTCATTTCCTTGTACTGAAGCTTAAACACAGCAGGTAGCCCATATTTACAATAGCAAATAATCCCTCATCTCTTAAAAAAATGTCTTCCATTTTTCATAGAAGACCTAATACAGACAGATATTTTTGAAGAGGGATATTAGCCCATTCAGTAGCAATGTGTTGTATTCCCTTATACACCAATGTAACCAAAACAGTAGCCCAGGTTGACTAAAAACTTAGCTAACTATCCAGAGAGACAGATCTTTCAAATTGTGTGTAATCTGCCTATGTTATCTAATTTACTTAGAGGAACATTTGAATTGTAAAAAGAAACAGCAACACAGTGGGTGTTAGGAGTGAGAGATACTAAAAACTAAATTTATGCTTACCTGATAAATTACTTTCTTTTACGATATGACGAGTCCACGGATTTCATCCTTACTTGTGGGATATTAACCTCCTGATAACAGGAAGTGGCAAAGAGCACCACAGCAGAGCTGTATATATAGCCCTTCCCCTTCCCCTCCACCCTCAGTTATTCTGCCGAAGGTTATAGGAAGAGAAAAGGAAAGGCTAAAAAGGTGCAGAGGTGACTGAAGTTTTCAAAAAATAAAATAAACCTGTCTTAAAATAATAGGGAGGGCCGTGGACTCGTCATATTGTAAAAGAAAGTAATTTATCAGGTAAGCATAAATTTAGTTTTCTTTTACAAAGATATGACGAGTCCACGGATTTCATCCTTACTTCTGGAAAACCAATACCAAAGCAATAGGACACGGATGAAAGGGAGGGACAAGACAGGAACCAAAATGGAAGGCACCACTGCTTGAAGAACCTTTCTCCCAAAGATAGCCTCAGAAGAATCAAATTTGTAAAATTTGGAAAAAGTGTGATGGGATGACCAAGTCGTAGCCTTACAAATCTGTTCCACAGAAGCATCATTTTTTAAAAGCCCATGTGGAAGCCACAGCCCTAGTAGAATGAGCCGTAATTCTTTCAGGAGGCTGCTATCCAGCAGTCTCATATGCCAGGCGGATGATACGTCTCAGCCAAAAAGAAAGAGAGGTAGCTGTAGCTTTCTAACCCTTACACTTTCCAGAATAAACAATGAATAATGAAGATGATTGACAGAAATCCTTCGTTGCCTGTAAGTAAAACTTTAAGGCACGGACCACGTCCAAGTTATGTAACAGATGCTCCTTCTTAGAAGAAGGATTAGGACACAAGGAAGGAACAACAATTTCCTGATTAATATTCTTATTCGAAACAACCTTAGGAAGGAACCCAGGTTTGGTACGTAAAACCACCTTATCAGAATGAAATATGAGATAAGGCGAATCACACTGTAATGCTGAAAGCTTAGAAACTCTTTGAGCAGATGAAATAGCAAACAAAAACAGAACTTTCCAAGATAATAGTTATTCCATAGTTAATATCTATGGAATGCATAGGTTCAAATGGATCCCCTTGCAGAACTCTAAGAACTAAATTCAAACTCCAGGGAGGAGTAATAGGTCTAAATACAGGCTTAATTCTAGACAGAGCCTGACAAAAAGACTGATACATTTGCCAAACGTTTGTGAAACAGAATTGACAAAGCTGAAATTTGTCCCTTTAAGGAACTTGCTGATAACCCTTTCTCCAATCCTTCTTGGAGAAAAGACAAAATCCTAGGAATCCTAACTTTACTCCATGAGTAACCCTTGGATTCACACCAATAAAGATATTTACGCCATATCTTATGCTAGATCTTTCTAGTGACAGGCTTTCTAGCCTGTATCAAAGTATTGATAACTGAATCAGAGAATCCTCGCTTTGATAAAATCAAGCGTTCAATCTCCACGCAGTCAGTTGCAGAGAAATTAGATTGGATGTTGGAAAGGACCTTGAATGAGAAGGTCCTGTCTAAACGGAAGTTTCCACGGTGGCAGAGAGGACATGTCCACTAAATCCGCGTACCAAGTCCTGCGTGGCCACGCAGGTGCTATCAGGATCACTGAAGCTCTCTCCTGTTTGATTCGAGCAATCACGCGTGGGAGGAGAGGAAACAGTGGAAACACATAAGCTAGGCTGAACAACCAAGGTACTGCATCTATCAGTTCAGCCTGAGGATCCCTTGACCGGGATCCGTATCTTGGAAGCTTGGCATTCTGACGAGATGCCATCAAATCCAAATCCGGTCTACCCCATCTGAGAATCAATGAGGCAAATACCTCTGGGTGAAGTTCCCACTCCCCCGGATGAAAAGTCTGTTGACTTAGAAAATCTGCTTCCCAGTTCTCTACCCCTGGGATGTAGATCGCTGACAGATGACAAGAGTGGGCCTCTGCCCAACTGATTATTTTTGATACTTCTATCATCGCTAAGGAACTCCTTGTTCCCCACTGATGATTGACATATGCCACAGTCGTTATGTTGTCCGACTGGAATCTGATTAATTTGTCCGAAGCCAACTGAGGCGACGCCTGAAGTGCATTGAATATTGCTCTCAGTTCCAGAATATTGATTGGAAGTAGAGACTCCACCTGAGTCCAAACAACCTGAGCCTTCAGGGAGTTCCAAACTGCACCCCAGACCAGAAGGCTGTTGTCACTATCACCCACGAGGGTCGGCAGAAACAAGTCCCCTGGGACAGATGATCTGGCGACAACCACCAAAGAAGAGAGTTTCTGGTCTCTTGATCCAGAATTATCTTTGGAGATAAATCTGCATCATCCCCATTCCACTGACTGAGCATGCACAGTTGCAGTGGTCTGAGATGAAAGCGAGCAAATGGAACGATGTCCATTGCCGCTACCATTAATCCAATTACCTCCATACACTGAGCCACTGATTGCCAAGGAATGGACAGAAGTGCTCGGCAAGCAATCAAAATCTTTAATTTTCTGACTCCGTCAGAAATACTTTCATGGCTACCGAGTCTATAGAAAGGAACCCTTGTCTGTGGAACAAGTGAACTCTTCTCTATGTTCACCTTCCTGCCATGAGTTCTCAGAAAAGACAACACTGTGTCCGTGTGTGATTTTGTCAGATGATATGTTGACGCCTGAATCAGAATATTGTCCAGATAAGGCACCACCGCTATCCCTTGTGGTCTGAGAACCGCCAAAAGAGACCCTAGAACCTTTGTGAAGATTCTGGGTGCTGTGGCCAACCCGAAAGGAAGAGCCACAAACTGATAATGTTTGTCCAAGAAGGCAAACCTTAGAAACCTTGAATTCCAATTTATAACAGTGGGTCACTATTTCTAGTGCCCAGGAATCCTGAACATCTCTTGCCCAAGCCTGAGCAAAGAAAGAAAGTCTGCCCCCTACTAGATCCGGTCCCGGATCGGGGGCCACCCCTTCATGCTGCTTTGTGGAAGAAGAAGAAGCGGGGGTCCTCCTTAAAAGTTCCGAAAGAAATGAAAATTATTCTGTTTACCCCTCATTTTAACCGACCTATCCTGAGGTAGGGCATGGCCCTTGCCTCTTGTAATATCAGAAATGATCTCCTTCAATTCTGGCCCAAAAAGGGTCTTACCTTTAAAGGGAATAGCTAAAAGCTTATGTTTTGATGACACATCAGCAAACCAAGATTTGAGCCACAATGCTCTACGTGCTAAAATAGCAAATCCTGCATTTTTTGCTGCTAATTTAGCAATTTGAAAAGCGGCATCAGTAATAAAAGAATTAGCTAGCTTACGAGCCTTAATTCTATCTAGAATGTCATCTAATGGAGTCTCAACCTTAAGAGACTCTTCTAGAGCCTCAAACCAAAAAGCTGCTGCAGTAGTTACTGGAACAATGCAATCCGTAGGTAGTAAAATAAATCCCTGATTAACAAATAATTTGTTTAGTAGACCCTCTAATTTCTTATACATAGGATCCTTGAAAGCACAACTATCCTCAATGGGTATAGTAGTATGCTTAGCTAGGGAAGATATAGCTCCCTCTACCTTAGAGACCTTTTGCCATGAGTCTCGAATGGTATCTGATATAGGAAACATTTTCTTAACATTAGGAGAGGGAGAAAACGGTATATGGTCTATCCCATTCCTTATTAATAATTTCCAAATTTCTCTTAGGAACCGGAAAAACATAAGTGTAAGTAGGAACTTCCAAATATTTATGCATTTTACACAATTTTTCTGGAGGAATCACAATAGGATCACAATCATCCAGAGTCACTAAAACCTCCCTAAGCAACAGGCGGAGGTGTTCAAGCTTAAATTTAAATGACATAGCATCCGAATCTGTCTGAGGCAAAACATTCCCTGAATCAGAAATTTCACCCTCAGACAGTAATTCACTGATCCCCAACTCAGAGCACTGTGCGGGAACATCGGAAATAGCTAATAAAGCATCAGAGGATTCAGTATTTACATTAATACTTGACCTACTGCATTTACCCTGCAACACTGGCAATTTAGACAATACCTCTATAAGGGTAGTTGACATAACTGCAGCCATTTCCTGCAGAGTAAAGGAATTAGACGCACTAGAAGTACTAGGCGTCGCTTGTGTGGGCATAAAAGCTCTTCAGTCTGAGAATCATCCCTAGGCACACTAACTTTATTTAAAATATGCTTTTTACATTGTAAAGCCCTTTCAGTACAAAAGTTACACAATGTTAGAGGGGGTTGCACAATAGCTTCTAAACAGACATGTTGAACAGACTAGTAATACCACAAAAGTCGTTTAAACACTTATTTATAGCATAAAATAAACATTCGAAAAACGTGTACTGTGCCTTTAAGAAAGAAAAAGTGAACAATTTCTCCAAAATGCACAAAAAACGTTAAATTATTCCCAAATTTAACTTAATATCGTTGGTTAATCCAAAAATTACTGCACCCAGAAGCAAGGGCAGAAATAAGGCTTTAGAAGTACTTATATCAACATGTAGTCAAAAGATAGATAAAAATACATTCTGCAGAGCTGTGGCGCCTACCTGCCCCCAGAGTACTTCGAATCAAGTTTCTAACCCTTCAGACCAGCTACACAGTCCAGGAGCCACCGAGTTACTGTTTGCTGCTGCTAAGCCTGAAGAAATTGCACCAAAATAGGCTCCGCCCCTTAAGGTCAAAAGTCAGAGTAGGCCCAAACAACACCACATGGAAATGCAGTTTTGCACTAAAGTAAAAATACACACACAATATAACCCTCAAGCATGAAACCAATAAGTTTTAAGACCAAAAATAAAAAACGTAAAACATCGTTTTTTATATTGTCTCCCATTTCACATAATGCCCAAATATCAACTAATGATAAATATAAAATAGGGACTCCAGTAACACCCCTCTTATTAAAATAAGTTTTACTGCTTACGCCATTCCCATACAGGGAAATAATACACCAAGTCTCCTCAGAAAAAAAGGCTGCACATACCTTAATGCTGCTTGTAGCATGAAACCGGTCTCCACACTGAAGATGTCTCATGGTTACCTTCAGAAGTCTTGTGGGAACCAGCGTGGATCTTAGTTACAAATGCTAAGGTCATCAAACCTCAGGGCAGAAATCTTCTTCCATATCCCCCTGAGGAAAATAGTACGCACCGGTACCATTTAAAATAAAAAACTTCTTAATTGAAGAAACTAAAACTAACACCTCACTTTACCATATCTTCCTAGTATAACACAGGCAAAGAGAATGACTGGTCGTGGAAGGGAAGGGGAGGGGCTATATATACAGCTCTGCTGTGGTGCTCTTTGCCACTTCCTGTTAGCAGGAGGTTAATATCCCACAAGTAAGGATGAAATCCGTGGACTCGTCATATCTTTGTAAAAGAAATGTTAATTTTCAATTTCTCTTTCTAAGAGCTCCATCCTGGGTCAGCTGAGGGTACAGGGTCTGCTTTCAAGGAATTATTTAAAATAAAAAAAAAGAGGTCTGTCCTTGCGAGTTTCAAGATGTCACCCATTAAAAGTAATGTAGTTTGCTGGAAAGGGAAATTTTGCTGGGGAGTGGGAATTTAGCAGGGGGTGCACTTTAAAAATTTAATATTGCAGCAAATACAAATCAAATCATTCTGTTTTAAGTGTATAGTATCATACAATTACCTCTATTTTTGTATTCATGTGTCTTTCTGTTAGCGTAATAAGAGTTTTGCATATTTTGACACAAACCCACCACTTTTTAGTTTGCAATAAAAAACAGCGAGATATGCAGGGGGAAATGTTTACAGAATATACCAGAACTGGAGATAAAATTTAAGCTAAACCCATGGAACACCCCTGATCAGCCCACTAACAGAGGTAGAGAAACTCATTTTACAATAAGGAAAATAATGCATTTCAAATAATAAATACAAATTTCACAGTGTTTTTTCAGGTGCAGTGTAGTTGTATTAGAATATCTGCTGTGCACCTTTAATTGCTTTGCTGCATAATTTAAATATGACTTTTAATATTTCCATAAAATACGATTTTTGCTGAATAATTTGTAACAATTTTCAATGTAAATAAACAATATAATTTTTTACTATGTATTTTATTTTCAGTATTTTATTTATTAGTTTTATACAATTTTTTACAATTATTTTTTGTGAGCCCTATGGTAAAAGTTGCATCACATCACAGTTTTCTCAAGATAAAAACTGCCTTTATAAAATTAGGATAGGGTCTTCAAACTACTGGCAATATTTCTTATAGAAGCTTACAAGCCAAGAGAGCTTTTTAGAATTGGACCCAAGTATAAGCCTATAAGATAAAAAGATAAGGAAGCTTGTGTGTATAGAGAAATATATAAGGTTGTCTGCTATCTCTGCAAGTTCAGTTTATTTAAATTGGTTTTGTTTTCAATGTTTAAAAAAAACAGTTATTTTATATATAAAAATAAACACAAGGGAGCAATTTATGACATATATTATACTCTGCACCTGGAATAACAAGTCAATGGACAAACATTAAAAGAAATTAGTTTTACAGTTCAAAGTCTTTTCTTTGTCTTATAAGGTGGAAAATGGAAGTAACGTTTAAATTTGTGTGTGTGTGTGGGGGGGGGGGGAATTACTACACATTTAAAATTTAGACATCTCTCCACTCTCAGGGAATTTTCTAAAAAAAAGCGGGCTGTCTCTGCGAATTGTGTTGCGATTTTCTACACCTTCCGGAAAAGTTTTGATAATTAGGCCCTTAGTGTTATTGCATTGGGCCCAATGTACGAACAGCCGTGAAGATAAAGTTCTCAACTTTGCACCGAAGGTCAGCACACCCTGTACGTCGGCTGCCTGAATGTATAATTACACACTTTCTTGAGTGTGTAATGCCGCCCCATCTCTATCATGAGAGAAGGGCCTGTCAATCACCTTGTGTTCAGGGGGTGATTGCATTACATGAACTCAGAGGTATCGGAGAGTGTAAGAAACAGTGGTCTTAGATTGCGGGAAGCAGACTCACATGTATGAACCTGTCCCGTTAGTGCTCAAAAGCAGCTTAGAATGCTTAGTACATTGAGCGCATTGTCTTTTTATCATGCTTTTGCTGATTATGCAATTTTACTGTATTTAAAGGGATAGGAAACCCAAAACATTTCTCCACACACATGCACGCTCCTCAGTTTACATCCCTGCTTTTCAATAAAAGATTTCAAGGGAATAAAGACAATGTTATAATAGAAGTAAAATTGCTATTGAAGCATAAAAGAAAAATTTTGGCTTTCATGTCCCTTTAATGGTTCTTTAACAGCAACACCCACATATCAGTTGATGCACATTGACACACCCACACAAGCATAACATTATAATAAATCCGCGCCCCCCATACATTAACATCCAAACAAAAAAATGACTTTAATGTCCTTTTAAAGTCTGGAGTTGTGCACCCCTAATACACATAATCTCAAATTCAACACCACATTTAAAAGCTCATTTATGTGTTTAATTAAAATGCAATGGTCATTTAATTTCTAGATGATTGTAATATTAAAGATAATCCTTGTGCTTATTATGGCAAGAAAATGATCAGCAGTTAATAAAATGGTTCAAAGTTTTTTTATTAAATATATTATATTAAAATTAGAATTCATTAAAAAGAGATCAAGTAAATGACATACAAAACTGTGAATTAATACAATGCTTTGTTAAATATAAACACAATTTTATTTCATGCAGAAAACCATTATTATAATCATTTTGAAGGAACATACTGACACGTTGAATTTGTCAATTCACTTACCTGCCAAAGCAGCTATTTAGAGATGTAAAATAATATTTCAGTTTGGAAGTTACATTCACCTACAAAGCATCAAAATGTCTTACATGCAGAATTTTATTGGATTTCATCTTTAACCTGATACTGTAAGGCAGTAATTCTGCCAATTATTTATTACGCTGAAAATTATATAATCTGCCATGGTTACTGGTAGGGATGGGTGAATGTTTTACAACATTCAGGAAATTAAAACAAATGTTTACACATTGGTTTGTTCTTTGAATTTTGAATGTTTGCAAAACATTCTAACATTCGTTTTATGTAATAGTATTTCTAATGCTCTCTTTAAACGTAATATTTGAATTATGCAATATTCAAATTCAAAAATTTTTAATCTATATATTTGTAATAGTATTTCTACTATAATTTAGAAATAAAAACATTCAAATTGATATATTTGTATCAATTTACTAAATTCCCTACCACATGAACTATTGAATCTTAAATCAAATGTTACATTCAAAATTTTGAATGTGGATATTCGATTTCATTATGAGCATTCGAAAATGAAAGTAACATTCGATAACCGAATTTTAATAGTTTTTCATTCTTATCAACATTTGATTGTCCAAAACGAAAGTCCACAGAATTATTTGTTCTACCAAACGAATTACACTTTCAGCACATTTGCCAATCCCTAGATACTGGAGCACTTGATGGAACTTTGTTGTCAATTATTTTTCTTTGTTTCATGTAAAAGAGAGTATTAATCCAGCTCTGAAAAGAGTTGAGTGCCGTAAGCAGCCACCTTCTTTCGCATATGGAAGCATCCGAAACCTCTGAATGCACTTCCCTACTTTCCATCAATAAAGCAGAGGAAGTTGTCCTCATCAGCTTTTTAGTATTAGTTAGAAGTACAACAGTATTAATTTCAATTGAAACTTAACTACTTTTATAACATAACATTTTATTTTCAGGACAAAGAAAGTATTTTTGATGTGTAAATGCTGCTTTTTCACAAATATGATAAAATTATTTTGAATATAAGTTTCCTTTAATGCATAATTTTTCATTTCGATAAAGGATGTGAAGATGAATCAGTCTACTTTACCTTCTGGACATGTGTAATATTGGTATTCTATACCTCCCAAAACATTTCCATAGACTTTCTGGGACAGGTAGGTGAGGGTGATTTCAGTCGTTTGTGGGCGGAGCTGCAGTAGGAAGGAGGGGCTTTGTGTGTGTGCTGTGACCAGGATGGGTGTGGCCTAGACGTGGTTGGGCAGAGTCAGGGGTGTCATGGAAGAAAGAGCAGACAGAGCTCCAAGCCATGATAATCCCGAAATATCCATGACAGTTGTGACATATGATATTCCAAGCTCTTTTCTGTTTCCCCCAGCTAATCAATACATGATGTGACTATATTGTTTTTTTGTCTGTACTAGCCCTGGTATCCATTATAATCCTTAAACATTTCTGTGCAAAGTGTGTCACATGTTTTTTTTTCTTTTTTTACAGGGTTTCCATATTTAAACCTCTTCCAATGTATTAAAAACTGTTATAAAACCCGGTTTTGTTTTGTTTGTTTTTTCTAGCTGATTTGGACACACTATTCACTTTACTAATTCTTTGCATTGTAAAATGTTTAGAAGGGGTATTCCAGTCCTTCAAAAAACACCTCTTTGGCTAGTTTTTCACCTGAATTTTAGACTTTCCTAATTCAACAGCCTTGGTCATTTCAAAATTATTTTTGCCTGTTTCTTGAATTCCTGTGCACAGCTGCCCCCCCCCCCCCAACATTAGGGACTTTAAACACCTGTTGCTTTTTTGCAAATAATGTGCTTTGCCCCACACTCCCTAGAGAAGCCAAAATGCAAAATCTGTAACCTAGGTTTTCCGAAATGCTGCAAACGGCCTAAACCAGCTATTCAATCTGAAGTATTTACAGGTTACAGAATTGGGTTTGCAGGTCCCTTGCACAAGCACAATGTATACAAGAAAGCAAGAAGTGTTTAAAGGGACATGAAACCCAACATTTTTCTTTTTGTTATTTTTCATGATTCAAATAGAGCATGTCATGATATTATTTTTTGAAGGAGCAGCTATTCACTACTGGGAGCTACCTGAAGACATCTGGAGAAGCATTGAAAGAGGCATTTTTGGTGAGCCACAAATCAGCAGCCACTTCCCAGCAGTGCTTTGCTGCTCATGAGTCTATCTAGATGTGATTTTCAACTAAGGATACCAAAAGAATGAAGCGTTTTATATAATAAAAGCAAATTGGATTTTTTTTTTTAAATAATATGCTCTGTCTGAATCATAAAAGATACATTTTGGGTTTTATGTCCCTTTAATGATCTTCCAGTCTGCTCAGTTCACATAATATTGTTTTGTAGTTTAGTAAATATAAAATCGTGTTAATATAATCACACTTAAACTATGAAGCTTGCACACAACCTAAATACAAACTATTGAAATGAGGTTTGGACAATAATTTTTCTTTATTATAAACGTACTCAAAATAAGATGAAATTGTTAATTGCGCATAATATGAATTGATATTAATGGTTAAATAAAAAAAATATGGAAATGAGTGAGAAAAAAATGCATTCAAACAATCCCTATCAGTATTGAACTAATTAGTCATAAAGTTTTTCTTTCACACATCTGTATATCAGTGAGGGCCAAAGAAATCTTCTGAGAAATAGGTTTAAACATTTATGAATAGCTACTGTTTCACATAACGAATCTCATATTTAACTGAATATTCCTCAAGCTTGTCTGAGGAAGAGGGAAACCCTGAAACAACACACCCTTAAATGGACACTGTACCCCAAATTTTTCTTTCATGATTCAGATTGAGCATGAAATTTTAAGCAACTTTCTAATTTACTTTTATTATCAAATTTTCTTCATTCTCTTGGTATCTTTATTTGAAATGCAAGAATGTAAGTTTAGATGCCGGCCCATTTTTGGTGAACAAACTGGGTTGTCCTTGCTGATTGGTGGATAAATTCATCCACCAATAAAAAAGTGCTGTCCAGAGTACTGAAACCAAAAAAAAGCTTAGATGCCTTCTTTTTCAAATAATGATAGCAAGAGAACGAAGAAAAAATGACAATAGGAGTAAATTAGAAAATTGCTTAAAATTGCATGTTCTCTCTAAATTACAAAAGAAAAAATTTGGGTTCAGTGTCCCTTTAATAAACTAACTTTTGAAAAAAATGAGTGCGGATAGTTTTAAAGTTTGTCTATGGATAATATATATTCATTCTCAGGGTATCTTATTTTGAAAAGCAGGAATGCACTACTGGGAATTAGCTTAACACATCAGTAAGCCAATGATAAGATGTATATTTGTACATCCACCAATCATCAGCTAGCTCCCAGTTACTGATCATACCTAGGAATGCTTTTCAATAAAGGATACAAGGAGAACAAATCAAATTTTGGAAAGTTGCATAAAATAGTATGCTCTATCTGAATCATGAAATACTCTTTTGGAGTTTAATGTCCCTTTAAAGCTATTATTTTTATTTATTCCCAGGACATACTTGAAAACGAGAGAAATCTCAATGTATCCTTCCTGGTAAAATATTTTATAAATAAATAAATAAATAAATCTGCAGTTAATTAATGGATTGCAAAAAATATACATACAAATGTTTAAAAACCTATTAAAACTGTAATTTTGATAGAAGAACGTGCATAAGTTTGCAGTCCAGGACACACCCCTTAAAAACCACTTTAATGTTGTTCATCTTACTTTCTTTTCTGGGGCCAGTTAGAAACAGATATGAAATAAGCTACTGTACATATAAACCAATCCCTGTGTAACGTGTGTCAGGATTATGCATTATAAGGAAAGCACTCAAGCCCTTCTGGATGGAATGGAAACACTACACTTTCTAGAATTTAATTACAGGAAAATCAGACCAAATAAATAATAATATGTTTGTTTGTTTTTTGTTGTTTTTTAATTGTACATAAACATTTTATTGGGAAATAGAGTTTAATGTCCCTTTAAAGGGCCGCTAAACTTTGATGATTTAGATAGAGCATGCAGTTTGAAGAGACTTTCCAGTTTTCTGCAATTATCAAATTAACTTATTATTTTCACACTTTCTGAGGCACCAGCTACTACTGAGCATGTGCATATAGTGTATATGTATATTAGTCTGTGATAGGCTGATGGCTGTCACATGATACAAGGGCCAGGCAGATGGTGAAAAATACATTTGTCACAAAAAATATACTGCTTATTAGATATTTATAGTGTTATTACATTGCCTTTTTATTGCACTTAATTATGCAACATTTAATGGTCCTTTAAAGGGACAGTCAACACCTAAATTGTTAGTTTAAAAAGATAGATAACACCTTTACTACCCATTACCCAGCTTTGCACAACCAACATTGTTATATTAATATACTTTATAACATTTAAACCTCTACATGTCTGCCTGTTTCTAAGCCACTACAGACAGCCTATTATAACATGCTTTTTAATTAGCTTTTTACAAGAGACTGCTAGTTCATGTGGGCCATACAGTTAACATTGTGCTCTCTCCCGTGCAGTTGTGGCTGACACTGCACTAATTGACTAAAATGCAAGTCCATAGATAATAAATAAAAAGTCATGTGATCAGGGGGCTGTTAGAAGATGCTTAGATACAAGGTAATCACAGAGGTAAAAAGTATATTAATATAACTGTTGGTTATGCAAAACTGGGGAATGGGTAATAAAGGGATTGTCTATCTTTTTAAACAATATCATTTTTGGAGTAGACTGTCCTTTTAAGCATTTGAAAAATAAAATTATACATACAATGTATTTACAGCATACTCATATAATTTTATTTAATTTTTGTGAAATAAAATATTTGTGCATTGGAAAGTTTCCATCTGTTGTTTAAAGTCCTTGTCCATTTTAAAGATTATCCAAAACTAGGAGCAGATATAAATGCAGTTGCTAGAATGTTAAATAAATAGAATATGCTTGTGTATTATTGAGCTTTACAGATAATTATACTAAAATAACTCATTTAGGCTTTTATTCTCAAAAGAAACATTAATGATAGCCTAAAGAAATTTTGGTGTAACTGAATGTAATAGAAAAAAAACAAAAAAAAAACATTCTCTATTGAAGCTATATAGCTGCAAGTGTGTTTTATCTTATGGTTTTGATTAATTTAAAGAGCTTCTGATTTTTGTCTCAGAGGGGGAGAATCTAGTGTCTCTGATCAATATAACATCACCAAGCAGCTAGCGAAAGAAGAGGTGGCGCATGCAAGCAAGAGGGATGAAACCTGTAATGCATTTCATTATCACAAAGAAAATTGAGAACCACCCACTGACCATAATTAAAGCTATAATTGCATCTCAGCTTCTGGTGACATTTAGGAAGCCCTGAAGCAATCACTGCCTTATTATAAGCAATGGGGTTTTTTCTTAATTGTACATTTTTATTTTATATAATTACCATATACAACTTCAACATGTGCCATGGCGGGGTATAGCATGGGTGGAAAATACAGCAGAACGCTATTGAAATAAATATTTATGTGTTTGAAAATGCACTGAACTTATGCATAAATCACTGAAAGAACTGTGGTATATACATGAAATTAAGTCTTAGACAGAGATAACTTTAATTCAATAAGGAAATTAATAGTCTGTTAGTCATTTTGGTATATTTTGCTTGTTGAGACAGTTGTTTAAACCATTGAACTAAAACCTGCAAACTTGCAATTAAGCTGTGATTACTTAAAGGTACACACAAGTCAAAATAAACTTGTATTACTCAGAAATAGCATGCAGTTTTAAGACACTTTCCAATTAACTTCCATTATCAAATTTTGCACAATCTTGTTATATACACACTTTATGGGGAACAAGATCCTACTGAGCATGTGCACAGGGTATACGTATACTAGTCTGTGATTGATGTTTATCACATGATACAAGGGGCCAGACAATTGAAGAAAAAATAAATTTGACAGAAATATATATATATTGGCCTCTATATTATAATCTTCCATACGTACAAGTTCTCCTAAGTCTTCTAAATTGGCCATATGGTATATTTTCTTTCCAGTTCATCATATGGCCACTATTGGCATTTAAGAAACCATTTCTATCAGATGGCTTTCTATAGTTTTTTCAGCTATTTTGTTCTCACTCGTGAAAAAAGTAACATCCAGGAAATCTATTTTATCATCACTAACATTTTCAGTAAAAGTTACATTTAAATTATTTTGATTCATATGTTCAACAAAAGTACTAGCTTCATCTTTAGTCCCTCTCCATAGCTTAGACTCAAATGGATTATTATTCCATATATATCTATTTTCAAGGATCGTCATATATATATTAATAAGTGGAGCTCAGAAGGGGCTAAACCTAAGTATAATCATGGTCAAAGAAATAATTATAGAAGACCAGAAGTAGAACATTCATCTCCTTTTTTAGGGAGAGAGAGGTCACATTGTGAGCCCCCGAGAACCCAGAGATTCTATCAGGAAGAATGGAGGCAGGACAGGGAAGGGAGAAGGGAACCAATGAAAAGAGGAAGGGAAACAAGAGAGGATGTAGAGGAGGGTCAGTAGTTCAGAGAAAGAAAGAACGGAAGAATAAACTAGAAAAAGCTAAAGATGACATATTTAATTTATCAAAGAGAGAGCTTAAAATTAATGAATTCACATTACTAGGGAAAGGATTAAAGTTTGCGCCAAAACATTCCCCCAACATTATTTAAAATGTATATTGACCTACAAAAGTTTATCAGGAACCTAACACTCAAAAGGTATTATTTGAAAGATCAATGTACTAGATCTGTATCCCTCTCAAATTCAGTAGACATCAAAACCGCTTCTACACTTAAAGGGACGCTGAACCCAAATTTTTTCTTTTGTGATTCAGATAGAGTATGCAATTTTAAGCAACTTTTTAATTTACTCCTATTATCAAATTGTCTTCATTCTCTTGGTATCTTTATTTGAAATGCAAAAATGTAAGTTTAGATGCCGCCCCATTTTTTGTGAACAACCTGGGTTGTTCTTGCTGATTTTTGGAGAAATTCATCCACCAATAAAAAAGTGCTATCCAGAGGTCTGAACCAAAAATGAAGCTTAGATGCCTTCTTTTTCAAATAAAGATAGCAAGTGAGCAAAGAAAAAATGATAATAGGAGTAAATTAGAAAGTTGCTTAAAATTGAATGCTCTATCTGAATAATGAAAGAAAACATTTGGGTTCAGTGTCCCTTTAAGGTATTATAATCAGAACAATATGCACCTAATCCAGAGTCTAATGAGGACTACGTAGACCTGGGAAATTTGATCACATATGAAGAAGACTTAGCAATTCAACATAGTGATTTGAAACAGAAGTCTACATTTAACCCTATACATGCCCAGGGTGAAAATATCAGGGTTTTCAATGAACTTGTGACAAAGGAATTTAATTAGGTTTTTGGCAAAAAAATGAGTTTCTTGTACACAAGTTCAATGAGAATATCACCATACAAGAAACAAAGGCATTAAAGGAGTTAAAATCTGACACAAGTATAGTGATCAGGAAGGCTGACAAGGGGGGGATAGTTATCCAGGACAGACGTGACTATCTTTTAGAGGCTGAACATCTATTAAATGATGAATCCACCTATATTAAATTGCAACACAATCCTACAAATGGTTTTAATAAGAAACTAAGAGAGATACTTGTTAGAGCTTAAGAGAAGGACATTATTAACACAGATGAGTTTGGCTACATATACTATTCCTGTCCAAAAATCCCCACATTTTATCATCTACCAAAGATCCACAAGGACCCCCCCCAAAACCACCAGGAAGGCCTATAATATCAGGCATTGGTTCAGTGAGTAGTAACCTTTCTGTCTACATAGATTGGTATCTGCAACCAATAGTAAAAACGATTAAATCATACATTAAAGATACAAATGACATAATCCAAAAGTTGGAAGGGTTACAATGGGAGCCAGATTTTTTTATGGATAACGTGCAATGTGTCCTCCTTGTACACCAACATCCCACATGATTTAGGAGTAGAGGCTTTTAGAGATATGTGTGAAGGATGGAGGATACCTGATCCACATGTGGATTTTCTAGCCGAAGCTATAAATTATGTCTTGAAATACAACTATTTTCAATTTGAAGGCCAATTGTACAAACAAGTACAAGGGATGACCATGGGTACAACTAT
The DNA here is from genome assembly GCF_027579735.1 of Bombina bombina. NCBI lineage: Eukaryota > Metazoa > Chordata > Amphibia > Anura > Bombinatoridae > Bombina > Bombina bombina. The sequence continues at coordinate 788,775,615 of NC_069499.1, forward strand.
GGCCCCCTCATACGCCAATATATATATGGCGATCTTTGAAAATAGATATATATGGAATAATAATCCATTTGAGTCTAAGCTATGGAGATACTTTAGGTACATATACAACATTTTAATTGTATGGAGAGGGACTAAAGATGAAGCTAGTACTTTTGTTGAACATATGAATCAAAATAATTTTAATGTAACTTTTACTGAAAATGAGTGATGATAAAATAGATTTCCTGGAGGTTACCTTTTTCACGAGTGAAAACAAAATAGCTGTAAAAAAACTATAGAAATGGTTTCTTAAATGCCAATAGTGGCCATATGAAGGACTGGAAAGAAAATATACCATATGGCCAATTTAGAAGACTTAGGAGAAATTATAATATAGAGGCCAATATATTAAGGAATAAACTCATACAAAAAGGATATGATGTCAGTCTAATAGATGAAGCAAAAAACAAATGTCTTGACATCCCAAGAACAAAAATCATACACTCTTAAAAAGTGAAAACTAAGAGTAATGACTACAATAGCCAGGCCAAGTTCATTACCACATACAGCAAAAGTGCAAAAGTCACCAAATCAATTTTGAAAATACATTGGGATAGTTTGCTTACTTACTACATAATAAAGGATAATATAGCGAAGACCCCACATATAATATTTAGGAAAAACAAGAACCTAAAAAACCTAAAAGCTCTCTCAAGATTGAAATCAGAAATAGCAAATCCAAGGATCCCATCAAACTGGTTAAAATTACAAGCAGGAACATATAGATGTGAAAGGGTGCATTATGTGCAGTAAAATCATTAAGGTCAATGAGGTAAAGAATTGGGATGGTTGTAAAACATTCAAAATAGATTTCAGAGGAAACAGTCAAACACATGTAGTTTATCAGCTATTGTGTAAATGTGGTAAAATGTATGTAGGCCACACGAAAAGAAATATAAAAAGAAGATGATATGAACACATAGAGAATATCAAGATAGGGTTTGATAAACATAGTGTTTCAAACCATTTTAACATTAAACACGGTAAAGACCACACAGGACATACTATTAGAGCTCTGAAACAGATTGCACCAGGTCCATGGGAAAACAGAAGACTTCTTTTATTAAGAAAATATGCAACCAAGTGGATATGATGTATATTTATTCATATATCAGCACAAATGAAATTAGTTTTTAAACAATCAAATTAGGTATTTTTTTAATTTAAGGGTCAATGGCTGCTATTATTGTTATTATTGATTTTAATAAATGTACCCATATCCTTTTACCCACAATTATAATGAAATGTATATACATTTCTCCAATTGGTATATTAGAAATTGGTAGATTACTGGCTTTAATAGTTGTCCTATGTGTTTGTGTTTTTTTAACTAATGTAGTGATACCATTTATATCCGCATTTGTAATACAAAGAAATGCTACTATGAAATCTGCGTTGTTTCCTTGCATTTGCAATACGATAGCATGTGCAATAGAGAGTTACTTCTATTGAATGTACTAATATTCTCTATATCCACAATTGCTATGAAATGTGCGTTGACTTCTTACTTAGATATTCCTGTAATTGATCAACTACTGACTGTGGTATCTGTCATGAGTTTTTAACAAATGTATTTACATTATATTTACAATTGCCATGAAATATACATATATTTCTAACTGGTAATTTGATGATGTCAATGGCTGCTATACTTACTGTTTCAAATTTACTGTTTCGCAACAAATGTGTATAGATATTTCCAAATGTTTTTGTAACTCAAACCCGATACACCATCCTGACTAATGACTGACGTATGTGGCTACGTCACAAAAGGCGGGTCTAACGGAATATTTAAAGTGAAGGTAAATTTTTCTTACATTGAAGACGTCAATGCATCAATTAATAGCAGAAGAAACTAATTGCTAACTTTATTTTAACACTATTTAAATATTTTGACTGTTTTTATATATATATAATTGCTTACTGTTTCCAGGAAAACTCCTCCCACGCACTACTTCCTGATTTTATTTGCTGTGACGTATAGATCGGTCCCACCCGCTCTATACGGATCTCTAAAGCGTGTTCACGAGGATTGTCTCTAATGCGCATGCGCAAATCGGCTAATTCTCAAGCTAGTGCGCATGCGATACTCTAAAATCCGACGATGTAATGCGGCTATTCATTAAACCGGAGTGTGCTTTGTTATCAATCTGGATACTAAAATTATAGCGCATGTGCATTTTAAAAAGGAGTCTTGTGACGTAGTTTGACGGCCACCTAACTGCCAGAATTTCAATTGGATGGTATCAGAACGTGATCCAGGAAAAAATAAATAAAAAAAAAAACGGGTTAAATTGGCTAAGCTTATTAAATAGTTTGCTTACGGCTATAACTTCATTTACAGATATTTTGGAAAAAGTTGATGAATGAAAGTCTTATTTATTTGGGACAAATAATGTAATACCGGATTGTCAATTAGGTAACTTTACCTTCACTTTAAAAATATCGGAGCGGGCGTCCCAGGCATTCGATAATTCAACAAACCCTTGAGAAAGTCCATTTGCACACGGGCAAAACACGAAGGGGGGGAGTTTCATGGTAGAAGCCTGGATGCTTACACCTGTTAAGGACACTCCAGCTGTTGAAATTTCCTAAGTGGTAACCGGAGCCGCAGGTCGGGATTCAGGGCATCTACAGGGGAGAGGATTCTCACAGAGAGCTGGCTTTCTTGATGTGACTATATTTCTTTTAAATCCTGTAAGTGCATATTTGTCTTGCGTTTTATGGTCTTTAATAAACAGAACATGTGAGTCGCGGATGTGCTGTGTTTTCTTCTCATCCATACAGATTTCTATTGTAAGACCTCACACTGTTTGCTCATACACTGACGAATGATTATTACAGGTTTCCCACTGCATCGGAATCTGACATCTGATAACATCTTATCCTTAAAAGGGAAAGTTACTTTGAGACTCAGCTAAGTGCCATCACTCTTATTATCATCTGGATATTGACTATTACTATTGTCATTTTTATCTGTTGTTTTCGCCTTATACCGTTTGACCTAGAGTCACTTCCCGTGTCTGGTGTTTACATTGCGCTGTTTATTTTGTTCTCTTGTGCTGTAGTGAATGATCTTATTCTGAGCACCTTTCCAATCTTTAAAGGGACAGTAAACACCTTGAGATTTAAAAAAAATATAAAAATGTTTAGTTATGCAGAACGAAACAACTTTGCAATATATTTTCATCATTTATTTTAAATTTGTTAGTGTTTAAAAGATAGATAATCCTTTTATTACCAATTCCCCAGTTTTGCAGAACCAACACAGTTATATTAATATACTTATTACCTCTGTGATTACCTGTATCTGAGATCCCGCAGACAGCATCCATATCTCAGTGCTTTTGACAGACTTGAATTTTAACCAATCAGTGCCCTCTCATAAGTAACTCCACAGGATGCGCACAAAGTTATTTATATAGCACACATGAACTAACACCCTCTAACTTTGAAAAATTGTCAAATATATTCAGATAAGAGGCGGCCTTCAAGGGCTTAGAAATTAGCATATGAGCCTACCTTGGTTTAGTTTTTAACTAAAAATACCAAGAAAAGAATGCAAATTTGATGATAAAAGTAAATGGGAAAGTTGTTTAAAATTTAAATCATTAAAGTTTACTTTTGACTAGACTGTCCCTTTAAGAATTGGCTGATGTGTTATTCTAAAGCAACAAAACAGAAATATATTGTAATTACAAGATATTCGCTGTTTTTTTAACTGGTCCATAAGTGAATGGGAGATTGCAGAGACTTCTACACTGTATTTATTAAGTACGATTAGGAAGAGGTTTTCTTGGTAAATAGCTATAGATCATATGTGTGTGTGTGTGTGTGTGTGGGGGGGGGGGTTACCTACTTGTCCATGTTGCATGGCATATTTACTGGCATCTGTCCCATATCACAAACTTCTAGATTCACAGCATGCAGGAGAACTATGCACCAGCTAAACAAGCAGTTTCTGCAGTGCCTCTCCTGTTTTTCTATATAGTGACCAGTATTAATAGGAAATTACATTTACCAATAATATTTATCAGGACAGGTATGAAGATTATATATCTTTATACCTAAAGTATATTTCTCCGAAAGGTAGCTACTGAGTTGGGTTTATCATCATATAGTATTTATTATCTTACCGTCTTGGTTGGACAGCACAGTATTATTTGGTTTATTGTACCTCTAGAATTTATGATGCAATCTTTTTGGGCCTTAATGTGTTCCCTGTTATTGATGTTAGAATTATTTATATAAGTTTTGAAGATAGACCTTTAAGATTCTGTTTTGGCATTTATGTAATATCTGCTCAGTATACTGTTTATATTTCAATTTATATAAACTGTTTTTTTTTTTTCAACTTGATGGTTTATTTATCTAATGTTTTCTTTGGTACAATAGCGCCACAATTCCTAGAAAAGCGGGAAAACAAATTCTTTAACCTATTTGTTTAAAATTGCAACAGATTGACCACTAAATACAGTAGAAGCTAAAAATTGACAATTGCACAATAAAAACACAATGCGATGCACTTACTTTGAATTTGAAATGAGCAGTAGAATATTTTCTAACAAATGTCAAAGTAAATCCAATTTTCTCTCCCCTGTGTCATGTGACAGCCATTAGCCAATCACAAAATTCATATGCATATATACTGTGCACTTTTGCACATGCTCAACAGGGTGTGGCTACGCCACAAAAGAAAGTGTGCATATAAAAAATAATGTGCACATTTTGATAATTTAAGTATATTGGAAAGTTGTTGTTTTTTTAAAATTGCATGCTTTATCTGAATCATAAAACTTTAATTTTGTCTTTAGAGTCCCTTAAAGGAAAATATGGGATACAGCTTTTTGGCTTCTCTAGGGTACATGGGAAAAGTAAAAAAAAAAATTACAGAAAAAAAGTGTGTAATGGTCCTTTAAGATATATAGGATCCAAGGCCCTCTCCTATCAAAGTGCATGTATGATTAAACTGAAGAAGTATCAACTACAGTCAACTCAAGCCAGCAGCTTTTAATGGGAATGTCTATCTTATAAACCCAGTATAGATGGTATGTAGTATTTTTGTTAACCACTGTACTGTACTGTAAATATTTCACACTCAATTCAATGGCTTTAAAAACATAGTTAAATACTCTTTCATAAGTTGCTGTGCATTACCTCTTTTGAGCTGGACATAGACAGCCAATCAGGAATGGCATAGGATCAACTATGTCCTATTTAGGACTGTCTTTCAGGGATTAAACATTAACATATGCCGTTAAATCTTAAATATACAAAGATTCAAAGGAACAAATATTTTAAAAGTTGGAAGCTTCTTTTTAATGAATTAGAAATGCAAGGCTATTGCTAGGAACATACAAACAGCATGATCTGCTGATAATTTTCAAAAGATATCATCCAGGTGATGAATTTAATATGAAAGAGGCAATTAAAGGTGAACTGATGGATTTTCACCTGGAGTCTCCTCTGAATATATATGCATATTTCTCATCATAACAAATTGTTACTCAGTGGGACTGCTCATTTTAAGCTTCTGTGCATTAATTAGAATTTACAACAAAGACAACATATTTGAATTGCAATAGAAAAAAAAATGAACATTTCCCTTTATAATAAATAAACATGGTTTAGGCAAATTTTTGATTGTTTAAACAATATTCAATTAATTCTCAGACATCTAACTAAATTCAGCCAGTTGAATCAGATGACTAAAAATAAGGCATCAACTGATTCCAAAATGATCTCTAGCAGATGAAATATTCTCAGCATGCAATCATTGAATCACTCAGCACACAGATCATTCATCAATTGAAGTGTTCCAGTGTGTTGAGTATATTTGTAGTTCTGTATTTTATAGGGTTAAGTAACAATAATGTTGTGCGTAGGTCTATACAGTACTTACATTTTTACTGTACAAGGGCACAACTTAAAATAGAAGCTATTTACTTATATCTGGAAAAAACACTCATTGTATCTTTTTTTCAATGGCTGATTTTAACCACAAAAGCTGACCTGAATGTTTCAGACACTTCAGTACATTTGTGCCCACAAATTAACTTTATAAATGTAATCATTTTTGAAATGATTATAAGTGATATACGTTCTGAAAGCATTTTAATTAGAGCTCATATTTACTAATGCTACCTAGTTTAATGACAGCAAATGTATACAGATAAATACAATTAACCTATTTAGCTTTCTAAAGTGAAACAAAAATTGTAATTTCAACATTTTTTTTTTATTTATACATGATCCATTTTGTGTGTTGCAGTTTTGCTGCCGGACTAATGCTTGAGCCATTATAAATAAGAAAAGGCAAACAGCTTATCATTTTGGTAATTGAAGTTCTATTATGTAGTTCTATTACTTGACCCAAATTCCAAAGGGATTCAGGGCGACAGAGCAAAGAAAAACACAATGTAATGCATTTGTTTGGGCCTGCTATAAATAATGTAGTTATTAACTGAGTTTAAATATACAGTGCTATTCAAAATCAATTTAAAGGCACGTGAAATACTGGCACCCACTATATAGTAGAAGAAGCACGCACAATATGGACCAACGATGTAAACTTCAGCAGATCAGACATGATTTTCTTACTGATCCTTGCAGGGGCTGCCCTGGTGGAATTATCGTAAAAAAGGGGTAGTCCCGACTCCCTACGAGTATCGAGATATCTCCTATTAAAAGTAACGGAGCACGCTGTAAAGGGACACTTTGCTCTGTAAAATCCAGCAGCCAATATAAATCACATTATGCTGCTTTCTTCATATAGCATCTTGTTTTTCTATTAGGGTTCTATTTGAGTGTTTTGAGAAAAGTTTGCCAACTTTTAGTTTGCAAGAAAAAACTGTGGGAACTTTAGTGCGATATCTTTACAGAATTACGCTGGAATTAAAGAGACAATTTCAGCCCATTTTACAAAAAATCAACAATTACACTTTGTATTTTGTACTTATAAGTACAAATTTCTGTGTGTTTTTTTTTTTGCTTATCTGGTGTACTTAAAGGGATACAAAACCCACATTTTTTTATTTCATGATTCAGATAGAGCATGCAATTTTAAGCAACTTTCTAATATACTCTTATTATCAATTTTCTTCATTCTCTTGGTATCTTTGTTTGAAAAAGCAGGAATGTAAGCATAGGATTCGGCCAATTTTTTTGCACCCTGGATAGCGCTTGCTGGTTTTAAATGCTAAGTTAATGTTGGGTGAAGATAATTTATTGAACCTTTATGCGGTTAGCATTTAATAACTACTGACTCGTGAAAATTAGGTCTTAAAAAGGGGTTAATGGCAACACTGCCTAGAGCTGAATCATTTTTATGGGTGAAGAGTTTACTTTGACATAATGGAGATTCAAAGCTAATTAAAGAAATTAAATAAACAAACAAACAGACAAATGATTTTTTGCTTCCTGTACTCAACAGGCAAATAATTAAATAAACCTTTTATTCTGTGTGAAGATATATGTATTTGTTTAAACAAAACCTAACATTGAAAAATATATTAAATAATATTTTTTCTGCTTTTGCAGAAATGTGGCATTCTGCACAGTGATTGTTTGGATTATAGTACAAACTAATTTGCTGCACCAAATTGACTACAATAAAGGAGACCAGCAGAATAGATATCTACTTTATAATTACTATAATTGTCCTGCTTGATAATTGTATTAAAATTAAAAATGTCTCTCTGTTACCAATATTTAATCCATATATATATATATATATATATATATATATATATATATGAAACCCTTATCTGCCCTTTTATAAAAATATATCATGTATATATATATATATATATATATATATATATATATATATATATATACTGTATACATGTATATATAATCATGTATAGACGACATATTTTGCAATCAGTAAACAACAACTCACTTCAGTGAATGTAGCTCAAATTATTGATATGAAAAAACAAAATAATAAATACAACTATCTGATAACACATTATACATTGTGCTTGTTTTTGTGGTATTCACAGATGAGCAAGATGTTTTGCTAGATGAAAGTATTGTTGTGCATATCTGTGTATTTACAAGTGTAAGTGCATGAACTTTTTACATCTGTACAATAAAAGGAGATAATGGGTACCCTCTATTATATATATTATCTTGCTCTGGAGTTGGCATATATATTTGGATGTTAATAGTGTTTTAAGCATAACATTTTCTACAACAATATTTAATGTAATTTCAACTAACCGTATTACAATAAAAATAAATGTTGATGTATTTATGAAATGTTAAGGGTAAACCCCACCCATTACAGGAATGGTCTCATTAATATAATAATTTGGCGGCATGATGTAAAATAAAGGGTCAGAGCGAAAAAAAAATTATAACGGGTACAATGGGGAGCCCCCACTGGGCTCTGCCCTTCAATTCAGCAACAGATGCCATCAGTAGCAAAGGGTCAGCAGGCCCGCAAGGAAAGGCACAACAAGCTCCAGCCTGTTTTATTTTGCCCCTCCCATTAGCTCAACCTTCATTCCAATAGGTTCTGAACAAAGAAATAATGGTCCCTGACACTGCCTGATAGAATCACTAACAAACTCCAACCCAGCAAGGATCTAGGTAGTGCTATCTGTACCACATGCAGCCACTTGGAGGAGGGGAAGATTAAAGCCATGGATTACAATAAAAGGACTAGAACGATTGCACATGCGCCCACCACCAGCAACTACATTAACCCTAAGGAAGCTGGTCAGCTCGGCGCTGCCACTCCTTAGAACACAGGAGAACAAACATAAAATAAAATCAGGTAGGGAGGGGGGTAAGTAGGGGACAACCAGCAGGAAAAGAGGAACTTGGAAACTTGGAATATTAGGTAAGTCTAAGCCCTCCCCTAACCAGCAACAATGTAACAAACTAAACTAGGTTATGCTTTACAGGGTGTCTTAACCCTTTTAGATTTTTCAGTTAAAGCCTTACACTTTTATTATTTGCTGTCCAACTGCTTCCTATGTGACATTTTTTACCATCCTTGAAGTGCATTATATGCATTTTACTGCGCAATTGGCACCAGTATTGAATATCAAGGCATTTTGATTGAGTCATTTTTGTATATATAATTGTGTCTAAAATGTCCTACACAGCCACTTACATTGTTTTAATTTGGCAGTACATATGCTTGAAATCTCCTCTTCTTTGTGTAACCAATACATTTACAAGAATGGTTTCTTAAACTTATAATTGTTTTTGAATGTGTCTCGTAACTGTTTGGCAAATTTTAAATTGAATGAGCACATCTAATATTAATGAGCTGTATAATCAGGACAGCATTAGAAATTTTAGGGCCCCTTACTAAACCACTGATTGGGGCCACCTCCCCACCGACCATTACAATGTTTGGCCAAGTAAGTGACTAAAATGTGTATGCACTTTATTCTTGATTGTATTAAACCCTGAAAATGTTGTAATGGCATTAACTCATAATACACAAAAATAGAAACAAACAAAGAAACATATCCACTAATATAGACACACGGAGACACAAACACTCACATACACACACACGCATTGAACTTGCCCCACGCTCATTAATTAGATTAAAAATCAAATTTTGTAACCTAGGTTTTCCTTTAAAATGCTGAAAATCAAATAGTCAATTTGGGAAATTTGCAGCATTGAAGAAAATGTATGTTTGCTTTTTTTGGTGTATTTAGGGAGTATAGGACAATCACATTTTTTACACAAAAGCAAGAGCTTCAAAGGCTTTGTAACTACTCCATACAATCTAAAGCAAAAATGGCAGCTATCTTATATTGATTTTTGTTAAAGCAAAATAAAAAAGGAACACAGTTTTAAGATATTAAGATACTGATCAAAATCAAAAGCATCAGTTAAATTGACACATAAGGACTGTTTGATGAATGTGCCATTTAGTTCAAATACTATATTAACCCCTTAAGAACACAGCTTCAGTTTGCTCAATTGTTCCATGGCAAAATAATTCCATCATTGGTCATGAAGGGGTTAAATGGACATAAAACATTTTTCTTTCATGATTCAGAAAGAGTTTAAAGCAATTTTCCAGTTTACTTCTATCAAATTTGCTTAATTCTATTTGTATGCTTTGTTGAAGGTGCAGGAATGCACTACTGAGAGCTAGCTGAAAACATCAGGGGAGCCAATCTCAAGAGAGGATATAAGTTCAGCCACCAATCAGCAGCTAGCATCCAGTAGAGTATTGCTGCTCCTAAGTCTACCTATGTATGCTTTTCAGCAAAGAATACTAAGCAAAATAGATAATAGATGTAAATTGGAAAGTTGTTTATGCCTCTTTTGAATCATGAAATAAAATGTTGGATCTGTATGTCCCTTTAAGTAAAATAAAAAAGTAAAATATAAAAAAATATAAAATATGAAAAAAGTGATCTGCCAAAAGATTTTTATCTACTAAAATGAAATCACTTTCCTCTGATTAATATTCATATTTCATTTGGTACTGTCATAAAACATTGATTTCCTTCAAATCTTTAGGCACAATAATTTGATCCTATTTCTTTTCATTCATTTGATCATCTTAACTTTTTTTAAATTAGAGTTTTGTTGGTCATTATATTGGTACGACCCATATATTTAGTTTAACAGAAGGTAAACACAAGGTGAAAATAAAATAATACTTTCTAGCATCCTAGAAAACTTAATGTGAATTAATTGAAAAAACAATTGCGAGCCAGAGATTTTCATCCAAAAAAAGTGCCTGACCTCACAAATGCTCTTTTGGTTGAATGGGCACAAACTCCAACAGACCCACTCCAAAATCTTGTGGCTTTTACAGCTGCAAGGGGGAGGGGTGGACAAACAAATTCCTATTAATGCCCCTGCTTTTGGAGTGGGCTGTCCAACAAGCTCATTTAGGTGTGATGGTATTAGTCATGTGTCCACATACTTTTGGCCATATGGTGTACCTTAATATGAGTTATATTTTCATTTTTATAGAAATGAAACTTAATGTATCTTATTGATTAACATCTTTACAAAAATACTGACCAGAAAGATAACATAGAAGAAACTTAATTTAGTTTCATTAAATATGTATTCAATACTAATGTATATTTTAAGGGACACTGAACCCAAATTTTTTCTTTTGTGATTCAAATGTGTTATTTTCATTTTTTTTATGGGACAGAAAGGTACAAATAAACACCTTCGTATGCAGTATTTATAGCCAAGTGTGCTGTAGCACTTGTATCTAAATGGAAAATATATGTATCAAAGTGGCCCATCACATGCTATTTTCTGAAAAAGGTCTTCAAATCTCTTGTACTGGAATATCTGTAAAGAACATTCATGCCACTTCAGCAAAAAAAACAGCACATTGTCCTCATAAATGTCTTACAGATAAAATAAGAGTAAACCAGATGTAGAAATTTCTCTCTTTCATTCTAAAGTGTTAACCCTTAAGTAAACATTCAAATAACCATTGCTCATTATCTGCTGGCTGCCATACTGACTTGCAAATAGGTAAGAACTTTCAGAACAGCAGCAGAATAGTAACATGAAGGAAACAGGTAACACCAGGCTGACTTTTATGAAGATGTTAACTAGTTTATTAGTGTAAGAGTAAAAAAACAACTATGTGAAATGTATGGGTTTGTTGTTTGTCAGTGGAAGAATACTTTTTTTTATATGATTGAAGAACAATTAATTGAATACATTAGTATTTTGTTTTATATTTGTGTACTTTAATTATATGGACATTCTAAAAATGACATGATCTAATTCATTAGCGCTTATAATGTTTTCATTACTGATCCTAGCTCTGTTTAACTCCATGCAAAAGCTTTAAAAACATTGGTAAAGTCTAACTTGGGAGCCATAAGCACTGCAGCTCCCAAACAGAATATCACAGATGAGCCAATGACTAACAACAGTCAACATTCATTGACAATTTCCTGCTCGGTGGTGCAATGATTGTGGTTACTAAGTTGGTTACCTACAGAACCAATCAAAAGTCGGCACACAGCTACTCTCAGGAGGGTTTTTCATTATTATTTCTATTTACAAACTATTAAGTAACATAAATGGACTTAAGCAGGACCAGAAAATATTAAGTAAATCATAACTAATTTATATTTTAGACTTGTATAAAGTAACTTCTTTTTCTGTGATTATAACTTTCCACACTCTTGGCAATCATTTTTTTCCATTCTAGTTTATGAGGTAGCCATCTGGTGCTCTTTTCCAATATTCTCAAATAAATTCCTACATATGCTGGAACCTTTTTGGCTGCTTGGCCAAGCAAGTCTCTTCTTCTTAGTTAAAGAGTTGATGTTGCAATATGTCTCAACATCAGCTCTGATGCTGGTGACGCTAATAGACTTATCCTGTGTATCGGAGGTAACTCATAACCTACCTTTTATCATCAGTCTTAAAGGGACATGAAACCCAATTTTTTTCTTTTATGATTTAGCAAGAGCGTGCAATTTTAAACAACATCCTAATTTACTTCTATCCATAATTTAAATGATCTTTTTTTTCTGTATATTTATGAGTAATGCTAAAAATGATTTGCACTCACATGTTTCAAATATGGTGCAAAGAGCAATCCAAAATAAAAATATTTATTTAAAAATAAAAAAATAAAAAGTGGAATCAATTATGTCCATTTTTTTTTAATTTAAATGATGATTCATTATTAAAGGAACAGTAAATACATTTTTTTCTTCCTCTATAGAAAATCTTGATTTATTTTCACTTGTCTTAAAGGGACATGTTACTCAATACATTTCTAGCATGTAAATAAGAGGGAGCAGCAGCTAAACATGGTCCACATAATTTTGTCTTCTGAGGGTGGGGGGGTGCATTCAGAGGTGATTGTGGCCACCACCTACAAATACCACCAGTTTCAAAATGGCTGAGCAGCTTGGCATCGCTGGGGGAATCTAAGATCGTCACCAGGCATGGTTGTGACAACATCCCAAAGTCAAGTGCCAGGCTGCTGCAGGAGCTGGATGGAGTTTAACTCTTTAGTGACCAGACCATTTTTAAAGTTTCTTACCGCTTGGGACCAGGGCTATTTGTTTGTGTTTAGCTGTAATTTTCCTTTTACTCATTTACTGTACCCACACACATTATATACCGTGTTTCTCGCCATTAATTGGACTTTCTAAAGAAACCATTATTTTCATTATATCTTATAATTTACTATAGTTTTTTGTATAAAATACGATGAAAAAAATTGAAAAAAACAAATTTTTTCTAACTTTGACCCCAAAATCTGTTACACATCTACAACCATCAAAAAACACCCATGCTAAATAGTTTCTAAATTTTGTCCTGAGTTTAGAAATACCCAATATTTACATGTTCTTTGCTTTTTTTGCAAGTTATAGGGCAATAAGTACAAGTAGCACTTTGCTATTTCCTGACCATTTTTTTTTGCTATTTCCAGACCATTATTTTTTCAAAATTAGTGATAGTTACATTGTAACACTGATATCTTTCAGGAATCCCTAAATATCTTTTCCCATGTATATATATTTTTTTTAGTAGACAACCCAAAGTATTGATCTAGGCCCATTTTGGTATATTTCATGCCATCATTTTACCGCCAAATGCAATCAAATAAAAAAAATTGTTCACTTTTTCACAAACTTTAGGTTTCTCACTGAAATTATTTACAAACAGCTTGTGCAATTATGGCACGAATGGTTGTAAATGCTTCTCTGTGATCCCCTTTGTTCAGAAATAGCAGACATATATGGCTTTGGCATTGACTTTTGGTAATTAGGAAGCCGCTAAATGCCGCTGTGCACCACACGTGTATTATGCCCAGCAGTGAAGGGGTTAATCATAAAGCTTGTAGGGATAATTTTAGCTTTAGTGTAGTGTAGTGAAGTAGACAACCCAAAGTATTGATCTAGGCCAATTTTGGTATATTTCATGCCACCATTTCACCGCCAAATGCAATCAAATAAAAAAAATTGTTAACTTTTTCACTAACTTTAGGGTTCTCACTGAAATTATTTACAAACAGCTTGTGCAATTATGGCACAAATGGTTGTAAATGCTTCTCTGGGGTTCCCTTTGTTCAGAAATAGCGGACATATATGACTTTGGCATTGCTTTTTTGTAATTAGAAGGCCGCTAAATGCCGCTGCACACGAGACTTGTATTATGCTCAGCAGTAAAGGGGTTAATTAGGTAGCTTGTAGGGTTAATTTTAGCTTTAGTGTAAAGATCAGCCTCCCTCATGACATATCTCACCCCCTGATCCTCCTTGACCCCCCTCAAACAGCTCTTTTCCCTCGCCCACCTTACAATTTTCACTGCCATATTAAGTACTGGCAGAAAGTCTGCCAGTACTAAAATAATTATTATTTTATCTTTTTATTCTGCAGTGTTAGATTCCCCCTTAGCCCCCAACCTCCCTGACCCCCCCAAACAGCTCTCTAACCCTTCCCCCTCTACCTATTTGCTGCCATTTTGGGAACTGACGGCTGCCAGTACGCAGTTTGCAAAAAAAGTGTTGTTTTTTTGGACAAAAAAAGCCAATTTTCTGTAGTGTAGCTGCCCCCCCTCAATAGCCTACCCCCCTCCAAGATCCCTTTCTTTATATTTATTAACCACCCCTTTCCCTCTCCCTTCATCCCATCATCTTCAATGGCTAGCGCTTGAAACCCCTGAGGACAGTGACAGTTTTTGTAGGACATACCCTGTACGTCCTTGGTCGCTAATGGGTTATAGTGATGTCGCGAATTGTTCGCCGGCGAATAGTTCCCGGCGAACATAGCTTGTTCGCGTTCGCAACGGCGGGCAAACATATGCGATGTTCGATCCGCCCCTCTTGTCATCATTGAGTAAACTTTGACCCTGTATCTCACAGTCTGCAGACACATTCCAGCCAATCAGCAGCAGACCCTCCCAGCTCCTGGACAGCAGCCATTTTAGATTCATTCGGAAGCTGCATTCTTAGTGAGAGGAGGGACAGTGTAGCTGCTGCTGATTTAATAGGGAAATTCATAGCTAGGCTAGTGTATTCAGTGTCCACTACAGTCCTGAAGGACTCATCTGATCTCTGCTGTAAGGACAGCACCCCAAAAAGCCCTTTTTAGGGCTAGAACATCAGTCTGTTTTTTTTTTCCCCTGTGTAATCTAATTGCAGTTGCTTGCCTGCCAAGCCACTTGCCCAGTGCCACCACTCATATCTGGTGTAACAGTAGTTTAAATTTAAAAAAAAAAAACTTTTTTGACTGTGAAACATCAGTCTGCTAGTGTAATCTAATTGCAGTTGCCTGCCTGCCAGCGTGTGTGCCAGGCCCACTTGCCCCAGTGCCACCACTCATATCTGGTGTAACAGTAGTGTAAATTTAAAAAAAAAAAACTTTTTTGACTGGGAAACATCAGTCTGCTAGTGTAATCTAATTGCAGTTGCCTGCCTGCCAGCGTGTGTGTCAGGCCCACTTGCCCAGTGCCACCACTCATATCTGTTGTCAAAAGAACTGAAAAAAGGGGCAGTTTGCAGAGGCTTAGATACAAGATAATCACAGAGGTTAAAAGTATATTATTATAAATGTGTTAGTTATGCAAAACTGGGAAATGGGTAATAAAGGGATTATCTATCTTTTAAAACAATAAAAATTCTGGTGTAGACTGTCCCTTTAAACGGGGAGTTTGGTCTGTCACTGTGAAGCGGGCGTAACCCTTACACTACCTGATCGATACAACATCATACCTGATGTTTTAAAGCATGTTATTCCAAACAATTTAGGAATGTTAGGTGATTTATGCCCTTTATGGCTTAAAACCAGACTCTGCATCAACTATGTAATTTTCCATGGGAGTTTTGCCATGGATCCCCCTCCTGCATGCCACAGTCCAGGTGTTAGTCCCCTTGAAACAACTTTTCCATCACTATTGTGGCCAGAAAGAGTCCCTGTGGGTTTTAAAATTCACCTGCCTATTGAAGTCTATGGCGGTTCGCCCGGTACGCCCGTTCGCGAACAGTTGTGGAAGTTCGAGTCCGCCGTTCGTGAACGCAAAATTTTAGGTTCGCGACATCACTAAAAGGGATACTAAACAAACAAAAAATTATTCATATAGAGCATGAGATTTTAAGCAACTTTTTAATTTACTCCTATTATCAATTTTTTTGTTCTCTTGCTATCTTTATTTAAAAAGCAGAAATGTAAAGCTTAGGAGCCGTCCCATTTTTGGTTCAGAACCTTGGGTTATGCTTGCTTATTGGTTTGCTAAATGTAGCCAACAATAAGCAAGCACTATCCAGGGGACTGAACCTAAAATGGGCTGGCTATTAAGCTTTACATTTCTGCTTTTTAAATAAAGATAGCAAGAAAACAAAGAAAAATCGATAATAGGATTAAATTAGAAAGTTGCTTAAAATTGCTACTCTATCTGAATCATGAAAGAAAAAATTTGGGTTTAGTATCCCTTTAAGAATTCAAACACCTCAATCCTTCTACCTCTCTAACAGGCCAGATTTTCAGGATTACCTTGGGAGAGAGCAGGTGAAATAACCATGTTTACTAATCAGCTGATTATTTACCCTGTGCTCCAGTTCAGATACCCTCAACATCTGGACTGTTAGGGAGATCTGAAGACAGGTTTGAAAACCAGTGCCCTAAACCCACCATTTGAAAGGTACCTGCTCTTTCAAGTAACAAGGGTAGTGGGTATAAAGTTTAAGCACAACTGCTTAAAAATAAATTGAAAAATACATATTTTTTAAATGAGGCAGTTTCTAGGCACTTATAATAGACCGTCACAAAGACCCCAGAAGTCTCTTTTAAGTCCCTAAATAGGTTTTAATATCCAGGTGAAGACTGTGATAGTGATCACCTGGTGTGAATAAATGTGCATTGGTTTAAGTAATTATTCATGAGATCCTCTATGTGCAGATCAAAGTTATATAAATATACCGAAAACCTTTATTTGAATGAGGATAACACCTTCTTCTTTCAGAAAAAATACATTATCGTTACAACCTTTTTATGGTTAAAACCAAACAATAGAAATACAAATTTTGCTGTAGAGTTCTCACAACATGATACACACATAAATAACGGTATAGTTTCAATCTGCTGAGTCTGCTGGAAAAAAAAGTATAATATGTGTGGGTTGCTCACTGAAAAATGACATGCAATAGGGTTTAAATGTGACGAGCATCTAAAAACTACAAAAACAGTTCAGCGCAGTTGAATATAAATGGCTCAACAGTTAAAGGTTTAAAGGGACACTCAATCAAAATTAAACTTTCATTCTTCAGATAGAGCATGCCATTTTAAACAACTTTTCAATCTACTTTCCATAACAAAATGTGCACAGTCTTTTTATATTTAAACTTTTTGAGTCACCAACTCCTACTGAGCATGTGCAAGAATAAGTGTGTATGCATTTGTGAATGGCTGATGGCTGTCACATGGTATGTGTTTGCATTTGTGATTGGCTGATGGCTGTCACATGGTTCAGGGGGAGTGGAAAAAGACATAACTTAAAATTGTCAGAAAAAAAATCTACTACTCATTTGAAGTTCAGACTCCGTACTATTGCATTGTCTTATTATTTTGCATTTGTTGATTATGCAAATCGACTGTGTTGACTGGTCCTTTAAGTATGAATTATGATTGGCTGTTCTAGCTATCTTCTCAAAAGTAAAAGGGACATGAAAGATAAAATTTAATGATTTAATTATATGCTTCAGATATATAGCTCCGTGTACTATTGTAAGGGTGGACAACATTCCTGTATTTTCTGTTGCACAAGCAGTTGCTTGTGCAGCTCTGCTATCTGCTCTCATCTGATAGCTAGGGATGGGCAATGTTTCTAAAAATTCGAAATATAAAATGATTTTTTATACATTCGTTCAAATCGAATTTCGAATGTTTATATAACATTCTATTTTCGAATTTTCATTTTCGACTTTTTCAATAAAACTCGAAAATATTTGTTAGAATAATAGAATGTATAGCTATGTATTCATTCAATTTCAAAATGTGACATTCAAATTTGAAATAGTATTTCTAGTCTACAACTGTGTTTAATAAATGTAATATTCGAATTCGAATGCTACATTCGAATGTCACATTCAAATTTGAAATAGTATTTCTAGTCTAATACTGTGTTTTAAATGTAATATTCGAATTTGAATGTCACATTCGAATTCTAAATAGTATTTCTAGTCTAATATTGTGTTTTTTAAATGTAATATTCAAATTCGAATGTGACATTCGAATTCTTAATAGTATTTCTAGTTTACAACTGTGTTTCATAAATGTGATATTTGATTTGAATGTGATATTCGATTTGAATGTGACATTCAAATTCGAAATAGTATTTCTAGTCTAATACTGTGTTTTATAAATGTAATATTCAAATTCATGTGACATTCGAAAACTGTAAATAACATTCGAAAATCTAATTTTTAAGAATATTCGTTCTTATCAACATTCTATTATGTAAATCGAATTTCTACAATAGCATTCGTTCTAACATTCGAATTCGAATATAAACACATTTGCCCATCCCTACTAATAGCACGTCCTGTCAATCCCCTTGAACAAGAGAGGACAGGGTGATTTATGTCCACGACCAGAGATATGGTGGAGAAGTTGTACAACAGTGGTTGAAAGGGCTCCAAAACATCAGTACATGGAGCCCATAGTATGCAAATAAAAAAGAAAACCTTTCACATTACATTCTCTCAGTATTCCTTGTTGAAGAGCATACCTATATAGGCTCAGGATTGTGAACGTGTATTGAGCACTATAGGCAGCTGTGTTCGCAACAATGTTTGTAACAATGAATATAAATAGTACTCAAGACACAATAAGAAGTTAAATTGTAATTAAATGTACAGGGAGTGCAGAATTATTAGGCAAGTTGTATTTTTGAGGATTAATTTTATTATTGAACAACAACCATGTTCTCAATGAACCCAAAAAACTCATTAATATCAAAGCTGAATAGTTTTGGAAGTAGTTTTTAGTTTGTTTTTAGTTATAGATATTTTAGGGGGATATCTGTGTGTGCAGGTGACTATTACTGTGCATAATTATTAGGCAACTTAACAAAAAACAAATATATACCCATTTCAATTATTTATTTTTACCAGTGAAACAAATATAACATCTCAACATTCACAAATATACATTTCTGACATTCAAAAACAAAACAAAAACAAATCAGTGACCAATATAGCCACCTTTCTTTGCAAGGACACTCAAAAGCTTGCCATCCATGGATTCTGTCAGTGTTTTGATCTGTTCACCATCAACATTGCATGCAGCAGCAACCACAGCCTCCCAGACACTGTTCAGAGAGGTGTACTGTTTTCCCTCCTTGTAAATCTCACATTTGATGATGGACCACAGGTTCTCAATGGGGTTCAGATCAGGTGAACAAGGAGGCCATGTCATTAGATTTTCTTCTTTTATACCCTTTCTTGCCAGCCACTCTGTGGAGTACTTGGACGCGTGTGATGGAGCATTGTCCTGCATGAAAATCATGTTTTTCTTGAAGGATGCAGACTTCTTCCTGTACCACTGCTTGAAGAAGGTGTCTTCCAGAAACTGGCAGTAGGACTGGGAGTTGAGCTTGACTCCCATCCTCAACCCGCAAAAGGCCCCACAAGCTCATCTTTGATGATACCAGCCCAAACCAGTACTCCACCTCCACCTTGCTGGCGTCTGAGTCGGACTAGAGCTCTCTGCCCTTTACCAATCCAGCCACGGGCCCATCCATCTGGCCCATCAAGACTCACTCTCATTTCATCAGTCCATAAAACCTTAGAAAAATCAGTCTTGAGATATTTCTTGGCCTAGTCTTGACGTTTCAGCTTGTGTGTCTTGTTCAGTGGTGGTCGTCTTTTAGCCTTTCTTACCTTGGCCATGTCTCTGAGTATTTGGGCACTCCAGTGATGTTGCAGCTCTGAAATATGGCCAAACTGGTGGCAAGTGGCATCTTGGCAGCTGCACGCTTGACTTTTCTCAGTTCATGGGCAGTTATTTTGCGCCTTGGTTTTTCCACACGCTTCTTGCGACCCTGTTGACTATTTTGAATGAAACGCTTGATTGTTCGATGATCACGCTTCAGAAGCTTTGCAATTTTAAGAGTGCTGCATCCCTCTGCAAGATATCTCACTATTTTTGACTTTTCTGAGCCTGTCAAGTCCTTCTTTTGACCCATTTTGCCAAAGGAAAGGAAGTTGCCTAATAATTATATACACCTGATATAGGGTGTTGATGTCATTAGACCACACCCCTTCTCATTACAGAGATGCACATCACCTAATATGCTTAATTGGTAGTAGGCTTTCGAGCCTATACAGCTTGGAGTAAGACAACATGCATAAAGAGGATGATGTGGTCAAAATACTCATTTGCCTAATAATTCTGCACTCCCTGTATGCTCTTTCTGAATCACAGTTTAATTTTTATGCTCATGTCCCTTTAAAAGATCACAGATAGGGACGACCAACGGCACTATAAAAACGCACCAGTGGGATGCTAAAAGGCACTTTGAATTTATTCTACACATGATTCAAGGCAGGTAAAAATCCATCATCAAGGTTATCTTTCCCACAGAGAACAAAAAAAAAAAAAAAAGGTTGGAAATTACTGTCTCTATAATCAACATAGCTTTGTAAGTGTTCAGCGAAGAACTTGAGGGAATTGTTGCTTAAAAAAACACCTCTTGCAAGTTCCTAGAAGGAATAAATACCTATTATATCCAACTACCAGTCTGGAACCAAAAACACAGAAAGAAAAAAAATAAATAATGTAAGGTATAAGGGCCCTAAGCAAAACATTTTCAGTATGAACATTTAAACACTTAAGATATATAAAAAGCAGTCAGAAAAAAAAGCACATAGATTATGTAGTTACTGCAAAGATAAAAAAGCATGCTCTCTCTCACCAGTAAATACAGAAAAGAATGCAGTTCACAGATAAACGCATTAAACGTTGTAAGATAGAATGTGAAAACATTGTTGCCACTTACAGGGACTTCCCTCAGTGAATTCTCTTAAAAAAAGAAATGAAATTTGCTGGAAATGGGAAACCACTTGAGAGAGATAAGAGTGCTCTTTTCATGCATTTTTCTTTTAGGGTAATAAGTGTTTAGTATATTTTTGACAACACAATTTCGACAACTTTGTTAGCAAGAAAAAAAAAACAGTGAGATTTGCAGGGGCAAAAAGTTTACAGAATATACCAGACCTGGCAAAGAAAGTTGGAATGGCCCTGTTCAGCCCGTTAGCCAGGCATGAAAACTAATTTTACTATAAGGAAAACAATATGCTTTTAATTTCGTAGTTTCCAATTGTTTTTTTTTTCTTCATGTGTAGTGTAATTTTATTACAATTTCTATTGCGTGCCATAAATATTTACAAATCTAAATTTTTCCATCAAAATACGATTTTCACAGAACAATATTTTTGCAATTTTCAAAGTGACTAAGAAATACAATTTTTTATTACATCTTTCCGTTTCAATATTTACTCACCTCAAATAGTGGCACACTAAGGTTAGTGAGGGCACAATATTTCAAAATCCTGACCAAGCTAATTTGTGTGCGAATTACAAGTTAAAAGTAAACACATACGACTGAAGATCTTGTGTAAAGTGTTAAAGCTCAAAATGAATGACACAATTTAAATACATAAAAAAAGTGTTACACTCATATATACACTATATATAAAAAATTATTCATAAAAATATTAATAATTTTTTAATAAGGGTTAAAAAGTACATGGTATATGACAAGGTGTTTGAATGGAAAGGGCTATTATATATTTTTTTTATATATATATATATATATATATATATATATATATATATATCTATATATATATATATATATATATATATATATATATATATATATATATATATATATATAAAATATACTGTATATATATATATATACAGTTGTATGCAAAAGTTTAGGCACCCCTGATGATTTCCATGATTTTAATTTATAAATAATTGGGTGTTTGGATCAGCAATTTCATTTTACACACATATAAATTCATATAAATACACATATACTACATATTTACACACACACACACATATATATATATATATATATATATATATATATATATATATATATATATATATACAGTTGTATGCAAAAGTTTAGGCACCCCTGACAAATTTCCATGATTTTCATGTATAAATAATTGGGTGTTTGGATCAGCAATTTCATTTTGATCTATCAAATAACTGAAGGACACAGTAATATTTCAGTAGTGAAATGAGGTTTATTGGATTAACAGAAAATGTGTAATATGCATCAAAATGAAATTAGACAGGTGCATAAATTTGGGCACCACAACAGAAATATTGCATCAATATTTAGTAGAGCCTCCTTTAGCAGAAATAACAGCCTCTAGACGCTTCCTATAGCTTGTAATAAGTGTCTGGATTCTGGATGAAGGTATATTGGACCATTCCTCCTTGCAAAACATCTCCAGTTCAGTTAGGTTTGATGGTTGCCTAGCATGGACAGCCCGCTTCAAATCACCCCCCCAGATGTTCAATAATATTGAGGTCTGGGGACTGGGATGGCCATTCCAGAACATTGTACTTGTTCCTATGAATAAATGCCAGAGTAGATTTTGAGCAGTGTTTTGGGTCGTTGTCTTGTTGAAATATCCAGCCCCGGCGTAACTTCAACTTTGTGACTGATTCCTCAACATTATTCTCAAGTATCTGCTGATATTGAGTGGAATCTATGCGGCCCTCAACTTTAACAAGGTTGCCAGTACCAGCACTGGCCACACAGCCCCACATCATGATGGAACATCCACCAAATTTTACTGTGGGTAGCAAGTGTTTGTCTTTGAACGCTGTGTTCTTTTGCCGCCATGTATAACGCCCCTTGTTATGACCATGTAACTCAATCTTTGTTTCATCAGTCCACAGCACCTTCTTCCAAAATGAAGCTGGCTTGTCCAAATGTGCGTTTGCTTACCTCAAGCGACTCTGTTTGTTGCATGTATGCAGAAAAGGCTTCTCCTTGTGCAAAGTGCGCTGAATTGTTGAACGATGCACAGTGACACCATCTGCAGCAAGAAGATGTTGTAGGTCTTTGTAGGTGGTCTGTGGGCTGTTTTTGACCATTCTCACCATCCTTTGCCTTTGTCTCTCTGATATTTGACTTGGCCTGCCACTTTTGGCCTTAATAAGAACTGTGCCTGTAGTCTTCCATTTCCTCACTATGTTACTCACAGTGAACACTGACAGCTTAAATAGCTGTCAGTGTTAGATAGCTTTTTGTAGCCTTCCCCTAACCCATAATGTTTAACAATCTTTGTTTTCAGTTAATTTGAGAGTTGTTTTGAGCCCCCATGTTGCCACTCTTCAGAGGAGAGTCAAAGAGTCTACAACAACTTGCAATCGGCCACCTTAAATACCTTTTCTCATGATTGGATGCACCTGTCTATGGAGTTCAAGGCTTAATGGACTCACCAGGTAGTTACAGGTATTCAAATCAACAAAATGACAAGGGTGCCCAAATTTATGCACCTGTCTAATTTCGTTTGGATGCATATTGCACATTTTCTGTTAATCCAATAAACCTAATTTCCCTACTGAAATATTACTATGTCCTTCAGTTATTTGATAGATCAAAATAAAATTTCTGATCCAAACACCCAAACAAATATATATACACTTTGGAGCCCTTTCCATTCAAATACCATAAAGCATAACCTTTTGGCGTATAAAATATGCAAAACTACCTTCAGGTAGAGTGTTGTTGGTCTATCTTCGTGTCGGATTAGTGCACAAACAATAAGTGTTAGTTTTTTTTTCCATCAGCCTGCTCCATTAAAGTTTAGGAGAAAAAGTTAACTTGTTCACAATATCTGAAGTCCTTAAGTTAGCGTGCATCTGTTTTCGCTCACGTGCAAACCATTTACTTTCAACTTGTAATATGCACACTACTTTTGGCCCATAGTTTATAAATTAAAAAAAAAATTGTGAGCCCTATTGTAATATTATTTTAGTTAAGCAGTTTTAAGACAACTTTATTTTTGCTTCATAAAAAAAAATCATAAACATACACATTCACACACACATATTCACTTACACATACGTACAAACATATATACTTTTAAAATACTGTACCATAATAAATCTCATTATTTTGCTCTTAATGATAAAAGATTGCATGTTATGATTGTTTATTTAAGGTTTAGAAAAATCAGGCATAATACTCAATTTAAATTCTCATTTGATATTTGCTGGACCCTATTTTGAAGTTCATTCTGTACATGCCTTTGGCGGAAATCCTTTAGAAGTTTCTCTCTTTCCCTTTTAATCCATTTCCCTGTCCTTTTTAGTTTTAGCTGATGCTAATGTATCACAGTGTGCATCTCTTATATAACAACGGAAAAAAGCCAAACCAAACTAATTGCCCAGGGTAAAATTGTTCTCGCATATTTCTGTCTGGAAATATTGCGCCATATATTATTCTGTCCTTAACACAAAGATTTCACACATTTCCCTTCATTCATATTACTAAAACATAAAAGAGAATGTCACACATTTCCTATTAAATATGGTAGGGTTAAAGTAATCTGGAAATGTTACATTTTCTTCTTTAGGAATCCTTAAAAACTGAAAAAGTTTATCTAACTCATAATCATAGGTTGCTCTTTGAAAACTTAGGGTTTTGCTCTTACAAACTTAAAGGGACAATCTACTCCAAAAATGGTATTGTTTTAAAAGATTGATAATCCCTTTATTTCCCATTCCCCAGTTTTGCACAGCCAGCATGGTTATGTTAAAGGGACATTATAAACTATATTTATTTTGCATAAATGTTTTGTAGATGATCCATTTATATAACCCATCTGGCAGTGTTTTGTAAAAATCTATAGTTTTGATTATTTTTAAATAACATTGTGCTGATTTTCAGATTCCTAATCAAGCCCCAAAGTTTTAGATGTATATTAATGTATATTTTATTATTATTATTCTTTATTTATAAAGCGCCAAAAGATTCTGCAGCGCTGCCCATGGGTACAGGGATAAAAGTACAACAGAGAAACAATACAATAAAAGACAACATTTACAGACAAATACAAGGGGAATTGAGGGCCCTATTCCCATGGGAACTTTCAATCTAGATGGGTAGGAGGATGGGAAACAGTAGGTGGGGACTTCAAAGGTGAGTATGATATTAGTGAGGAGATAGATGAGGGCAACTGTTAGATTAGTGAAGTTCATTTGTTAATGAATCGGGTGATAGGCTTTCCTGAAAAAAAGGTCTTTAGGGAACGTTTAAAGGGGGAGAGGTTAGGGGAGAGTCTGACAGCTTGAGGAAGTGCGTTCCAGAGGGTTGGTGCCGCACAAGAGAAGTCCTGTAGTCTAGCATGAGAGGAGGTGATGGTAGAGGAGGCTAGGAGCAAATCATTGTTGGATCTTAGGGGACATGCTGGAGTATATTTGTTGATGAGTGAGGACAGATAGTTTTGGGCAGCATTGGTGAGGGTTTTGTAGGTCAAGGTGAGAATTTTAAATTTAATTCTGCTGTGAATGGGGAGCCAGTGGAGGAACTCACAGAGAGGTACAGCAGAAACAGTGACGAGAGAGGTGAATTAGCCTGGCAGATGCCTTTAGAATGGATTGAAGAGGAGAGAAGCAGGAGAGAGGGAGGCCAGTTAGCAAGCTATTACAGTAGTTAAGTCAGGAAATTATCAGGGAGTTGATTAGCAGTTTAGTAGTTTCATCACTCAGAAATGGAGGAATTTTGGAGAAATTTTTGCGTAGGTGGTTGTGGCAGGATGAAGAGAGCAATTGGATGTGGGGAATGAAGGACCGATTTGAATCAAGTGTGACTCTGGGGCAGCAGACTTGGGGTGATTTTAGAGATAGTGGGGCCGCCAACAGTGATGGAAAAATTAGAAACTGTAATAGAGTTAGAGGGGGGATTAGAAGTAGTTCGGTCTTGGACATGTTTATTTTTAGGTGGTGAGAGGCCATCCCGGAGGAGATGTCAGATAAGCTAGATCTGGGTGTCATCAGCATAGAGGTGGTAGTTGAAGGCATAGCTGTTGTTAAGTTTACCCAGTGAAGAAGTGTAAATAGAGAATAGTAGGTCCTCACCCAGGTCAGACAGATAATAATAGGTCCTCACCCAGGACAGAGCCTTGAGGTACTCCAACAGACAGAGTCAATGGAGAGGAGGAGTCACCAGCAAAAGAGACGGAGAAGGATCTGTTAGAGAGATAAGAGTGAATCCAGGAGAGGGCAGTGTCACAGAGCCCTAGAGAGCTGAGAGTCCATAGGAGAAGGGGATGGTCAACAGTGTCAAAGGCAGCAGAGAGGTCAAGTAAGATGAGTATAGAGTAGTAGCCTTTGTTTTTTAGCAGAAAGGAGATCGTTAGTAACCTTGGTGAGGGCAGTCTCAGTTGGGTGTTGGGGACGGAAGCCAGATTGCACAGTGTTGAGCAGTGAGTTGGAGGACAGGAAGTGGGTTAGGCGATCGAAAACTAGTTTTTCAAGGATTTTTGAAGCTAGCGGGAAAAGTGATATTGGGCGGTAGTTTGCAGGAGAGTTAGGGTCAAGGGAGGTTTTTTTAGAATGGGGGTGACCTTTGCATGTTTGAAGGAGGCAGGGAATGGGCCGGTAGAAAGAGATAGGGTAAATATGTGAGTAAGAGCTGGAGTGAGGGTGGGAGACAGAGGAGCAATTAGATGTGAAGGAATAGGGTCAAGTGGGCAGGTAGTGAGGTGTGAGGAAGACAATAGGGAAGTCACTTCACTTTCAGTGGTCGGGAGGAGGGTGCAGAGAGTAACAGAGGGGGTGACTGGGAGCAAAGTTGGGAGATATTGTGGAAGTGTGGGGGAGGCATATTTGAATAAGGGTTGAGAGTTGGGAAGGGTCTACAGTGTGAACATTTCTACAGGTGCAGGGGCGAGGGGGGGAAGTAGGTTTAGCCTGTATATTAAGATTAAAGGTGAGCAGATGGTGGTCTGAGTGTCAGGGTGCCAGTAATCAGACTGAGACGAGAAGTGCAAAAATAATCACACCTTTATTAAGCAAGAAATAATAAAAAAGTCCACAAGTCAAATAACAAGCCAGGAGTCAAAACCAGATCTGGTAGTCAGACGAGCTGAGTTAGGAGCCAAAGCGAATAGTCAGACGAGCCGAATCAGGAGCCAAAGCGAGTAGTCAGACGAGCCAGAATCAGGAACAAGGAGAACAGCAGAGTCAGGAACAAGCCAGGGATCAGGAACCAGGAGGGACGTCAGATAGCCAGGTAATACACAGGAACAGGAACTCTCACAAACAGGTCTGAGACAACGCAAGGGCAAAGCATACTGAACAGAGGCCCTTTAAATAATAAGTGATGACATCACAATTCTGAGACTGCAACCTGTCTCACATGGATGATGTGCACCAGTCTGGCCATAAAAGGGCATGCAGGAAATGAGCATCATCACACACTATGCACCAGAGTCAGCAAGAGAGGTGAGTAAAATGGCTGTCAGCAGCACATGGCAAACAAAGCAGGGAAAAAACCCTGACACTAAGATGGGAAATGGGCAATAGCAACATCTGGGAGAGAGCAGAGATAGGAGAACACCAGATCAATAGAGTGTCTATCGCGGTGGATAGGGAATAGGGAGGATTGTGAAAGGCCGAAGGAGTTAGTGAGCGATAGAAGTTTATTATACAGACTTCAGATTGCTCCTGTTTGTATAATGGGTCTTTTCATATGCAGGGGAGGGGGAGGTGGTAGGTTCTGCTATCATCCCATTTAAATGGGTGTCCCAGGCTTATCTCATTAACAGTGTTAAACTGGGAGCTTTTAAGTACGTTTTTAAAAGGTTTTACACTGGATTTTTTATTTCAGTATCTGTGCATATTTTTCTGTATAGTAGTATCTATTACAAGCAGTAACTGGAAATTGGTGTATACTGCCCCTTTAATATACTTTTAACCTCTGTGATTACCTTGTATCTAAACCTTTTCTGACAGCCCCCTGATAACATGGCTATTTATTTATCTATTGACTTGTATTTTAGCCAATTAGTGCTGTGTTATGTGCAACTCCACGGGCGTGAGCACATTGTTATCTATATAGCCCACATGGATTAGCAGTCTCTAATTGTAGAAAGCAAATAAAAAAGCATGTGATAAGAGGCTGTCTTTAGTGGCTTAGATACAGGCAGAAATTTTGAGGTTTAAATGTTATAAAACATATTAATATAACAATGTTGGTTGTGCAAATCTGGGGAATGGGTAGTAAAGGTATTATCTATCTTTTTAAACAATAACAATTCTGGTGTAGACTGTCCCTTTAAGGGGAAGTTAATATATATTTAGTTTCTTTGCTATATCTAAAAGATTGCATTTAAAAATCTATTGTTTTTCTATTTTATGTTTGTAAGAATCCCTCCTGATATTTCTGTGTTGAAAAATAACCCTTGTTTGTTCTTTTTATGGGAGCTTTATCAGCTAATCAGTTTTTTGCCACAGATTAGTTGTGCACAGATCTGTACCAATTATAAACAACTTTAACTTAAATGTTGATAGCAGTAAAAAAAAAACAACAACATTTATGCTTACCTGATAAATGTATTTATTTCTGGGCATGGAGAGTCCACAAAAGATTCTAATTACTAGTGGGATACTCACTCCTGGCCAGCAGGAGGCGGCAAAGAGCACCACAGCAGAGCTGTTAAGTATAACTTCCCTTACCCATAATCCCCAGTCATTCGGCCAAAGGGAAACGGAAAAAGAAGATAACACAAGGGTATAGAGGTGCATGAGGACTAAACAAAAAAAATGCCGTCTTAAATTGAATGACGGGTTGTGAACTCTCCATACTCGGAAATAAAAAAATATATCAGGTAAGCATCAATTTTGTTTTCTTTCCTATGGCATGGAGAGTCCACGAAACATTCTAATTACTAGTGGGAATCAATACCCAAGCTAGAGGACACAGAATAATTAAGGAGGGAGAACAAGGCAGGTGGACCTAAACTGAAGGCACCAATGCTTGAAGAACTTTTCTCCCAAAAGAAGCCTCAGCTGAGGCAAAAGTATCACATTTATAGAATTTGGAAAAAGTATGTATAGAGGACCAAGTGGCCGTCTTACAGATTTGCTTTCATTTTGAAAGCCCATGAAGATGAAACAGCTCTAGAGGAATGAGCCATAATTCTCTCAGGGGGCTGCTGTCCACCTGTCTCATAAGCTAAACGGATAACACTTCTCAACCAGAGAGAAAGAGTGGTAGAAGTGGCCTTCTGACCCCTACACTTACCAGAAAAAAAACAACAAACAGGGCAGAAGTCTGCCGAAAATCTTTAGTTGTTTGAAGGTAAAATTTAAGAGCATACACAACATCCAAGTTATGCAAAAGATGTTCCTTCTGGGAAGAAGGGCTTTGACAAAAAGAAAGAACAACAATTTCCTGATTAATATTGCGATCCAACACTACCTTAGGGAGAAAACCCAGCTAAGTACGAAGGACTGCCTTATCAGCATGAAAAATAAGGTAAGGGGAATCACACTGCAGAGCCGAAAGTTCAGAAACTCTGCGAGCAGAAGAAACAAATCCTTCCAAGATAGTAATTTAATATTAACAGAATGCATCGGCTCAAATGGAGCCTGCTAAAAAACTCTAAGAACAAGGTTAAGACTCCAATGAGGAGCAACAGATTTAAACACATGCCTGATTCTGACCAAGGCCTGAACAAAAGACTGAACATCTAGCAGAACTGCCCGACATTTATGCAGAAGAATAGACAGAGCATAAATCTGACCCTTCAAAGTACTGACTGACAAACCCATCTCCAGGCCCTCCTGAAGAAACGCCAAAATTCGAGGAACCCTTACTTTGTTCCAAGAAAAACCCTTTGAATCACACCAATGAAGGTATTTACACCATACCCTATGGTAAATTCTGTGAGTAACCGGTTTACGTGCCTGAAGCATAGTATCTATGACTTTCTCAGAGAAGCCACATCTAGCCAAACTTAGACGTTCAATCTCCAAGCAGTCAGCTTCAGAGAAACCAGATTTGGATGAAGAAAGGGACCCTGAAGTAGAAGGTCCATCTTAAAAGGTAATCTCCATGCTGGAAGAGATTACATCTTCACCAGATCTGCGAACCAGATCCTGCAAGGCCATGCAGGATCTATTAGAATCACAGAAGCTCTCTCCTGTTTGATGCAAGCAATTATTTGTGGAAGCAATGCAAATGGAGGAAACAGGTATGCTAGATTGAAGCTCCAAGGAACTGCTAGAGCATCTACCAAAACAGCTTGAGGATCTCTTGACCTTGAACCGTACTTTGAAAGCTTGGCATTTTGACTAGACGCCATCAGATCCAACTCCGGAACCCCCCACCTGAGAGTTATCATTGTGAAAACCCCAGGGTGCAGAGCCCACTCTCAGGGGCGAAAAGTCTGCCTGCTTAGAAAATCTGCCTCCCAGTTGTCTACCCCTGGTATGTGGATGGCATTCGTGAGACTCCACCCGCTGGAGAATGCAAGACACCTCCATTGCCAAGGTACTCAGAGTTCCTCCCTGGTGATTGATATAAGCCGCTGAGGTGATGTTGTCCTTCTGAAATCTGATAAATCAAACCAAAGCTAGTTGAGGCCAAGCTATTAAAGCATAAAAAATTGCTCTCAACTCCAAGATGTTTATTGGGAGAGATGACTCCTCTGGAGTCCACAGACTGCTCCCCAGCCTAACAGGCTGATGTTTGTGGTCACAATCACCCAGGAAGGCCTCAAGAAGCATGTGACAGATGGTCCTGTGAAACCCACCATGAGAGTGAGACTCTTGTTAGGGAATCAAAATTTATCTTCTGTGAATCCCCGTTCCCGTTGACTGAGCATGCATAGCTGCAGAGGTCTCAGATGGAACCAAGCAAAAGAAATGATGTCCATGGAGGCAACCATCAGTCCAATCACCTCCATGCATTGAGCCACAGATGAATGAATAGCAGACTGGAGAGACAGGCAAGAAACATGAAGTTTGGATTTTCTGATGTCCGTCAGAAAAATCTTCATGGACAGGGAATCTATGATTGCTCCAAAGAAACACACCCTTGTATATGGAACAAGGGAACTCTTTCCCAGATTCACTTTCCACCCATGGGAACCTAGAATAGACAACAACATCTCGGCATCAGATCTTGCTAGATGAAAAGATGGCGCTTGAACTAGAATGTTGTCTAGATAAGCTGCCACAGCAATACCCTGGGACCTCACCACTGCCAGAAGAGCCCACAGAACCTTTGTAAAAATTCTGGGAGCTGTAGTAAGGCCAAAAGGAAGGGCAACAAACTGGAAATGTTTGTCCTGGAAGGCAAACCTAGATACTGGTAATGATCCCTATGAATAGGAACATGAAGATACACGTCCTTCAGATCTATGGTTATCATGAACTGACCCTTTTGGACCAAAGGAAGAATAGAATGGATGGTCTCCATCTTCAAGGACGGAACCCTGAGGAATTGATTGAGACACTTTAGGTCCAGAATTGGATGGAAAGTGCCCTCCTTCTTGGGAACTACAAATAGATTTGAATATAATCCTAGACCCTGTTCCTCTAGAGGAACTGGAATAATCAGTCCCAGGGATGTTAGGTCCTTTACGCAATTTAAGAAGGCCTCTCTCTTTATCTAGTTCCCAGATAACCTTGACAGGTGGAACCTGCCCCTGGGAGGACAAGATTTGAATCCAATTCTCTAATTGTGGGATACTATATCTATGGCCCAAGGATCTGGAACATTGCATATCCAAACCTGCTGAAAAAAAGAAAGCCTGCCCCCCACTCGATCCTTTACAGGTTTAGGGGCAGCCCTTCATGTTGATTTAGAATCAACAGAAGGCTTCTTAGCTTGCTTCCCCCTATTCCAAGGCTGACTGGACCTCCAAGAAGACTTGGATTGATACAACTTGGAAGAGGAAGACTTCTGTCCCTTAAAGTTACAAAAGGAACGTAAATTAGAATTCTACCTTGGGCACCATGCGCCACAAATCACGAATAACATTAGTACATTAGCAAAAGGAAACATCTTTTTTTTTTTTTTTTTTTTTTTTTTACAGGGGAAGAGGAAAAAGGAATCCCTGGTTTATCCCATTCCTGAGTTATAATATCTGCAATAGAGTCTGGAACTGGAAATACTTCCACAGATGAGGGTGCATCATATACCCTATTAAGCTTACTAGACCTCTTTGGATTCTCCGCAACAGATGCGTCGGATTCTTCCAAAGTAGCAAGAACTTCCTTCAAAAGAACTCAAAGTTGTGCTAACTTAAATCTGAAACTGGTCACTACAGTATCAGAATCTGACAATTCCCCCTCAGAAGCCACTGAAGAATCATCCTCATCAGATAATTTTGACAAACTGACTAACACAGTCTTAGCGGAGTTAGCCTTACTAACATCAATGTTTAGATTTCGTCTTACGCTTACCAGAAATATTTGGAAAAGCTGATAAAGCTGCAGAAATAGCAGAAGTAATCTGCGCAGCAAAATCCCAGGTAAACCCCCCAGGAGGAACCGCAGGGCACTGCGTGTGAAGCTTAGGAAGCTTGAGGAAAAAGCTGAGGTGTAGCTAGGATAACACTATCCTGAGCAACAGGAGGCTCAGGGAGAGACATCTTATCTTTAAACTTTTATTTAGACATGAAGAGTAAAACTGTACAGGAGGAATTATCTTAGCCTCCAAACACAATAAGCATTTTTCAAATGAATCAACTTCATTACTAGTGTCCATAATAGGGTATCAGTTCCTAACAATTAACAAAAAAAAGATTTAAATGCCAAATAAAGTTTATTTATATGAAGCAATAAAACATAAATAAGCACCTAAATCTTACCCCTCCAGAAGTTTCTATTCCACTAGCACAGACAACCGGACACACCTGGTAGCAAAATACACCTCCTTGTTACCGGAACAGCCCAAATCTACTGGCCACTATAAATAGAGGAAACTGAAGTCTCCACACTCGGCACGGCAAACTCCGATCTTAATAGAGAACCCGAAAACCGGAAGTGCTGAGGAGCGGTCACGTGACCGCAATTAATTTATTTTTTAAATTATGCCAAACAAAAATGGTGAGAAAACCAACAGCAGCACAGCAAAAGTGATTGGGACAATAAGCTGAGCTGAAAAAGCAATTGCAACAAGTAAAAAATAAAACAAACACCTGTCAAAAACTTCATACACTCTCCATTTCTGAGCCCCAATAAAATATGATGCCCCTTTTCACAAAAAAAGCAGTGCCCCTAAAACATATTCAAATATTTTGCACAAGAATTTAACCCCTACAGTGCTGGTACCTTCAAACCTAGAAGGGAAAGCACTTACCTGTGGATACTGCTTTGTCAGACAGGAGCTGTTTTTTGAGGTGTCGCAGCTTCACTATTTCTACCAGGGACCTATAGAAAAGAAAGAACAGAGTAACCAACTCTAGCTTTCTATAATAGGGGTAGCAATAATGTTAGAAGTTTAAGCAAAGACCACCTTGCCGTCTTCTAACTGCTAATAGCCACCATTACTCTTACTAAAGAGATTGACATGGACACAGCATAGCCCCAATCCTTGCTTGCAGGGAAAAGTACCAATTAAAAAGATTAAAATCATCAGACACCATCTTCCCCTTCCTCCCGTGATCAAGGCAAAGAGAATGACTAGGGGTTATGGGTAAGGGAAGTGATACTTAACAGCTCTGCTGCGGTACTCTTTGCCTCCTCCTGCTGACCAGGAGTGAATATCCCACTAGTAATTGGAATGTTTTGTGGACTCTCCATGCCATAGGAAAGAAAATTGCATGCTCTAATCTACCACTAATTGAATCAGCAGCACTAGATGTGCAACTAACACTGCTGATTGGATAAGTGCAGGTTCACGCTCTTGACCTGAAGTGCACAACGGGGCCTAAGCGGCACTTCTACTGTGTGTTTAACCCCTTTGCAGGGTTTAAAAAAACAGCAGAGCAGGTTCAACAGTCATGGAATTACATGCTCTAACGAATTAGAGCATGCAATTTTTTTTCCATTATGGCCTTTTAATCTGTATAATGCAATATAATTAAATAGTGCTCTTTCATGTGCATAATAGAAATTTGATGAGTTAAAGGGACACTGTACCCAAAATTTTTCTTTCGTGATTCAGATAGAGCATGAAATTTTAAGCAACTTTCTAATGTACTCCTATTATCACATTTTCTTCATTCTCTTGGTATCTTTATTTGAAATGCAAGAATGTAAGTTTAGATGCCGGCCCATTTTTGGTAAACATCCTGGGTTGTCCTTGCTGATTGGTGGATAAATTCATCCACCAATAAAAATGTGCTGTCCAGAGTACTGAAACCAAAAAATAGCTTAGATGCCTTCTTTTTCAAATAATGATAGCAATGGAACAAAGAAAAATTGATAATAGGAGTAAATTAGAAAGTTGCTTAAAATTGCATGCTCTTTCTGAATTACAAAAGAAAAAAATTGGGTTTAGTGTCCCTTTAAACATTCCTTTAAATTTTAGTGGAAGAGGTGCAGACAGTGGTAGGTTATACAAATTATGTTGTCAAAGGGACAGTGTAATCAAAATTAAACTTTCATGATTCGGATAGTGAATGCATTTTTTAAAAAAACGTTCCAATTTACTTTTATCATCAAATTGGCTTTGTTGTTTGATGAAAGCTAAACCTAGGTAGTCTCATATGCTAATGTCTAAGACCCTGAAGGCCGCCACTTATTTCAGTGCATTTTGACAGCTTTTCACATTTAGACAGCACTAGTTTATGTGTGTCATAACATTGTGCTCACTGCCGGGGAGTTACCTAGGCTAAAATGCAAGTCTGTAAAAAGAACTAAGGTAGGGGGGCAGTCTTCAGAGGCACAGATACAAGGTAATCACAGAGGTAAAAAGTGTATTAATATAACTGTGTTGGTTATGCACAACTGGGGAATGGGTAATACATGCATTATCTATCTTTTTAAACAATAACAATTCTAGATTAGACTGTCCTTTTAAGTTCCCAATAGAAATTGTTAATATAGTTGATACATTCAAGAAGGAAATAAGGAAAAGAAAGAAAGAGTGAGAGAAAGAAAGAAAGAAAGAAAGAGAAAGAAAGAAAGAAAAAAAGAAAAGAGTGAAATGTAAAGAAAATAGAAAGGAAATAGAGAGAAAGAAAATAGAGAGAAAGAAAATAGAGAAATAAAGAAAAAAAAGAAAGACCTGTTGAAAGTGCCATATGTAGCAGTCCTCTAACAAACAAGGGGTTAATTGATGTTTTGCTGACTTGAGTTTTCCATATTTTATTTCACACCATTTCTGTGAATTGTCAATCATGGATTCCTATAAACTAAATATAAAAATTGCAATGTAGAACACCTAGAAGCCACTAGCCAGTTTTCTAGATGTATTATTATGGAATAGGCACTGACCTGCTATGTAATAAAAATCAGACTAATAGAAAAATCAAATGTCATTCATGTGTCACATCTGATACAAGTGATCATCATTTGTGTTTATTCAATGTTAGTGCAATTTCAAGTGGTTCTCAACCTGTGCGCCAAAAATATTGCCTGTTTTATAGATTTACCAATTGACTTATAATAACAAGAGCAATAGCAATTCTAATTTGACACCTCTGTATTCATGGGAAGATACAACAGGAAAATAACTATTTTATACATGACACAGATAGGAATCAAATATATTACGACAGTAGTCTACAGCCAGTTGAGCAGCAGTGTTCTCTCAATAAACCATAGAAATTGACTATTTATACATTTTACACCTTTTCTATTGATATACTGAAGATTAATTAAGCATTATTACACTGACATCAAAGTGTGCAAGTTGGGAAAGTATACAGATGAATACGTTATATGCCTTTGCTTAAAACACAACACTAGCAGTGTTCCCTATAAGGCCAGTTTTGTGAGCCATAGTTGACACATTGATATATTTACTAGTTTGACGCTATATAACTATGATAGCCAACTTCTTAAACATGAAGGCCACTGGATAATCTTTTTACAGACCATATACATTTTATGACTATGAAAACACAAATCATAATATATTTCCTACCATGTTTAATACCATTTTTAATTCGGATTTTTCCTTGTGTCATAAAGACTAGCGCATAGGGCTGTCAGTTGGCTGTCCATTCTGTACAGTACTTTAAGCTTGATTGGTTTCTATGGCAACTGGTATATTACATTCACATTGTAATACAGCTCCTTATCAAAAATTCATGAATACTGCTTTATTGTGTGAAAAAATGTGGTAACATTGTACAATAATTGATTGCTAATGGGCCCATATAGTAAAAATAAAAGTCTTGGTTCTCCTATTCCAAAAAAAAAAGAAAAACAAATATTCTATCCTTCGTTTCCTTTATTTAAACCATATAAACTTTTTAAACTCAAAAATAATTTAGATCCATCAGTGGATTTTCAAACTGTCCCCAGCCTTTGCACAATTTTATTTATTTATTTGTCATTTTAAAGCAAAATCTGTCATCCTTACCCCTTATTGTGATTATTAAACGTGAAAATGAAAGATGCGTATGCGCAAGCTGTTGAAGGTAACTTGTCAGCTGTGTTAGACACGTCACTCACTCGACATATGTCAGGTTTTTTTTTTCTGCAGCTTAAACGCTATTCAGGGGATTGAAAAAGATTGCAGTTTAGAATACAATGGAAAGCCATATGCAGATAAGCTTAGTAGGAAAAAACTCATTCTTTTTGTAAATATTGTTTATAAGAAGCCAACGTTATTTACAGACTCTGACAAAACAAGAGTTATGTATTTCTTATCACACAATATATTGGTTTTGGGGGATCCAAATTTGAGAATAAAACATGCTGTGCAGCTGTTTTGAATCCGTAACATCTGCAGTAAAAATCCTCTTAGTTAAAATAATTTTGGCACAAGCTGCGAAGTGACATAAGTTGTTAAATTTCCTATGAAACAGAAACTGATAAACAGTAAGAAAGACTTTATTATTTCAATTCCCTGTGTTAACGCTCATTGGAATCAAGCAAACGTATGCGTCAACTGCAGAACTGTTTGTAAGAGGATTGTTATTACAGATGTTGCAGCTTTGCCTTGTGACAATTTATACTACATTAAAAGAACAATAAAAAGAGCAGATGTGACTATAATGTTTTTTAATTCCATCAGTGATATTCTTGTTGCCACATTCATGCTCATTACAGAAGTACAATATTGTTATATATGAGGCATCAATACATTTTAATTGCTTTCAATAGTTAAGACAATAGAAACTCATGTTGTATCGAGATATATAATTCTGGCTGAGATCATCTGTTATGAGAGCCATTAAAGTAAGTTTTCTTCTGCTAGAAGTTCTTCATTCTAGAATATAATAATGCACGCAGAACAGACCTACTCTTCTACTCCAATATGCTGGTGCCTTGGTTTAACTTTAAAAGCCTGATCCTGTCCACTCCTGTCCACTATCTATCTATCTATCTATCTATCTATCTATCTATCTGTCTGTCTATCACCAATCTCATATATTATCTATCTATCATCTATCTATCTCATATTTTATCTATCTCATATATTATCTATCCCTCTATCTATCTATCTATCTATCTATCTATCTAGCTATCTCATATATTATCTATCTATATCTAGCTGTCTCTATCTATCTATCATCTATCTATCAATATCTATATCTATCTATCTACCTTACATATTATCTATCATCTATCACATATTTTATCTATCTCATATATTATCTATCCCTCAATCTATCCGTCTATCTAGCTATCTCATATATTATCTATCTATATCTATCTGTCTCTATCTATCTATCATCTATCTATCAATATCTATATCTATCTATCTACCTTACATATTATCTATCATCTATCTATTTCATATATTTTCTATCTCATATTATTTCTTATATTATCTATCTCATATACTATCCATCTATCATCTATGTATCTATCTATGTAACTATCTATCATAAAATATGTTCTCATGCACGCATACACATGGTGAAAGTATAGTATATATTTTTTAAATTGGCATTCTATGTAAATAGTGATATACAAGTCTATGATTATGGCTAGATAGCCGAAACGCGTCAGACTGACGGATTTCCTACAGAATTTTATGAAATTATCATGTGTGCCGTGGATTTTAACCTAATTTGAATAAAGGAACATTTTAACTTTTTGAATGCAGTTATCGTTTGATGTCCAGTGATATACAATGTTTAATTATTAACAGTAAACAATTTTGCAATACACTGTATAGTTTCATTATTTATGTTGTTCCCATTTTACTATGGGTATCTCTCTAAATATGTAGCAGGGGGCATACAATAAGGAACTGTAAAACATTGGAACATTTGCCTATAAAATGCTAGTGACCACCCTTGTCTATTTTAGCTGCAAGTCTGGATGGGCTTCTTAAAACAATGCAAGTGGTGGGGGAGTTTTGCCATTAAAAAGCAATTGCAAAAAAAAGGTGTTAATTTATTCAAAACATTTTCACATTGACCCGGTAAATATTTTATTTTCTGGGTTTTATGTCCATTTAAAAGTTGTTTTATAACTGCTTTAACCTTGGTAATGGATAAACAATACTTGCTTAGAGCTCAACAGTTTATTTTAGACTGACAGTTGCTAGAAACTTAGAAGTTGTAAGTTGTAAATTAATTAAATGCTTTATTAAATATTTAGTTGTTTAAGGGACACTGTACCCAAATTTTTTTCTTTTGTAATTCAGAAAGAGCATGCAATTTTAAGCAACTTTCTAATTTACTCCTATTATCAATTTTTCTTCGTTCTCTTGCTATCATTATTTGAAAAAGAAGGCATTTAAACTTTTTTTTGGTTTCAGTACTCTGGACAGGACTTTTTTATTGGTGGATGAATTTATCCACCAATCAGCAAGGACAACCCAGGTTGTTCACCAAAAATGGGCCGGCATCTAAACTTACATTCTTGCATTTCAAATAAAGATACCAAGAGAATGAAGAAAATTTGATAATAGGAGTAAATTAGAAAATTGATTAAAATTTCATGCTCAATCTTAATCACGAAAGAAAATTTTTGGGTACAGTGTCCCTTTAAGATGTGAACACTTTGCATTTTGAATACAGCCATATAAGGATTTTTAGATAATACTATGCTATTACACAAATCTTTGTAAGTTTTGACTGGATCTCATACCTTTACCTAGCATTTTTATTTAAAAAACAATTATTAGAACCAAAGAAGTGTTATTTCAGTGTTGCTTATTATATAAAAAATATAGTAGAAATTATTTTTTTGATCATGTGTTGATGTTGTTTTCAATAAAAGCCACATAACTGTTCTGCTGATTTCAGGAGTTATGTTATCTGGAATACCTAATTTGATTAATTCTGCTCCAAAATATTATCCAATAACTTGTTATACCACCAGCAGATTATAAAATAAATGAGAAATTGATTCTTTAGTTTTATTTTTCTATATGAAATAACTGGTTTTGTTCATTGTCACCACAACACATTAAAATAAGGCTAAATGTACAGGGAAATCAGATATCCTTATTTGACACTTACTATAAACACAGTGTTTACTTGTTTTACCTCTGTCTGTATACCAGATCCAAATACTTATAAAGAACTATAAAAAATTAACATGTCATTACTTATCTCTCCTACCTCCCATAGGGGGTTCATTTTCTCTGCTGTTTCTTGGTTACATAACTTTTCTATAGCCAATACTTACAAATTGACTTGTCAGTACAGGTGGAGATACCACAAGCAAAATCAGCTATTTCAAAGCTGAAATAAAGGTAAAGGGGTACTTGTAAACAATTCAATACTCTCCAGCAGGTAAAATGGGTAGTTGTGAACAAATTAAAATGCAGAGTATTTTACAGTACATTGTACACTTTAAAAGGTAATCTTCTAGGTAAGGTTGTGCAGTCATTTCTTTACATGTGCATGTATGTAGTGTATTGAGTGGATCAGAGCTGAGGTTTTGAATTCCCATTAAGAAACAGTTGAAACCTTCTTCTTTTTTTACATTTGAACAAAAACATGTTCCCTGATATAAAAATCTTTCAATAGCTTCTAGGAAACCTTAAAATCAGTGTGGACAATTACAAATGTAATGCTCCTTTTACATACAGTAGTAAGCTAATTCCACCTAGCAACTTACCGTATATTTATGGTATAATTATGTTCAAAAGAAGAACGTTTTTAATGCAAGTTTTCATTGGAAATATTAGATTAAAAGTAAGATCATTACAATAATATAATAGCTCTGACAATGTGATTAAAATGTATCTTCTTTATTGGGAAAAAAACATTAAAAATATTGAAGGGTTCAGGAAACCAAAGTCCTGCATGGTTGTTATTTAGTTTTTTTCTTGTTTTGTTTTTTACTCAGTTTGATGGACTTCGGCTACCTAGACTGGGTAGCTCCGCCAAGAGGGTCCTTCCTGTCCCTGGAACTTGCAGCTGTAGATAAGTGATTATAGCCAGAGCCCACCCAAAAAAATCAGACAAAACCAGTATTCAGGTGGAACAAGAACATCTTTATTGTGAAACACACACATACTTATATACACCCAGCTCATCTTGATAATGGTCTTATCTGACCCCCAGATCTCCCCCCATTCCCGTCCCTCCAGACAGGTTGGCATCCCCCATAGTGTCCATAGTCCCATAGAGTCCTAGTGGTACTGAGGTGGTTTTTCCAGGGTGATCCCGGGGAAAGCCCTCAGTCCCCAGATGCCACAGTCCAAAAAGCAACATGATCTGTTTTCTGGGGGCCGGTGCTGCTGGCAATCAAACCTACACCGGGAAAGCCAGGGGAAAGCCTGCAATCACCCCACCTCTTGCCCTCCCTAGGGGTACCAATCCCCAAAAGAGCAAAGCTCTGGGGCAAAGGGCCGCTGGAGCAACAACCTGTGGTATAGGTTAGCGGGTGTCCGGGGTAATGCGGCTAACCGGCAGTTCCAGGAGCCTGGCCAGCCAGATAGGGGTTAGGCAGTCAGAGATCAGCTCTTCTGTGAGCATGTACAAACCGCAAAACAAGCAATAGGAAGAGTCTGGGAGCTCGCGTAAGCCATGAAAAGGCCAAAAGTGGGGTAAAAAGGAGTGAGCTGGGTAGTAGGGTGGTGGGGGGTAGCCTTGGCAGCCTGGTATCCATGACACTCAGCTCTATTGAAAATTCAAAAAAATACACAGGATACAAGACATATAATGATATACACCATGCCAAATCAATGAAATAATTAAAATAAACAAAACAAATAACATCTCTATAAGATGCATACAAGTATGATGATGACATATGCTTTATAATTCCTTTAGTGACAGGTACAAGGCTAAATAGTCAATTTGCATATCCCAAAAAGTAGTTGTCATACACTATTTATATATGAAACATACAGGGCCCAATGTACTAAGGGCCATGCAGATAAGGTTCTCAACTTGAGAACCTGTCTGCACGTTTTCGCATCAAATGAAAAGTCTCTTGAA
The DNA here is from genome assembly GCF_027579735.1 of Bombina bombina. Taxonomy (NCBI): domain Eukaryota; kingdom Metazoa; phylum Chordata; class Amphibia; order Anura; family Bombinatoridae; genus Bombina; species Bombina bombina. The sequence continues at coordinate 788,817,166 of NC_069499.1, forward strand.
TTTGTAATGCCGCTCCCTTCTCTCACATGAAGGGCCTTTTAATCACTCCGAATGAGCCTGCTCGGGGTGATTTCAATATGCAATCTAAGAGGTGGCAGAGTGACCACAAGGGCTAAAAAACTAGCTTATGCTGCTTAGTACATTGAGCCCATAATTTTTTTTCCTGAATATTTACCCAAGCTCCATTGTTTGTAGCAGTGGAAGTGGTACTCTTCCAATTCTAACATTTTTGATACCTATTTTTTTCCCATACCTTCAGTAGGGGGCCTCTTTACTTTTCCAATTTTTGACTATGAGAAGTCTGGCACTATTTACCATGATTTGAAATAACTTTTTATGGGGAAGTGAAGCAAGCTTGAATTGTATTTAATAACTACATGGTCAACCTGCATGTTTTTTTTTTCTTTCAATTCAATCAGGGCTTCTACGTATTGTTACCATTATCTGTACTGAAGATAAGCGTATGTGTCTATTATTATTAGGGTTACATTCATCTGTTAGTGGATCCTGGATCCTTCTTGTAAACCATACTACCCTCCAGTAAACCATACATACTACCTTCCTGTAAACCAGGGGTGTCCAAACTTTGCTCTCCAGAGGTTTGGGAACTACATTTCCCATGATGCTCAGCTAGATAAAATGCTGGCTGAGCATCATCGGAAATGTAGTTCCAAAAACCTCTGGAGAGCAAAGTTTGGACACCCCTGCTGTAAACCATACGCAACATATAGTGACGACAATGATGAGTTGCTGGGACTAACTTTGGAATGTGGCTATGAACACTCTAGATTTTGCTATAGTGTCAAAGTATTTTAAGCTATTTTATATGGGAGAGTAAATATGGGTGAGTCTATTGGATACTGAGTCTAACCTTTTGGACACATCTATAATTTGTTTCAATTAAAAAAAACTAAATAACTTAAGCTTGTGAAAATTATTAATGAACTAAAGCAATGTAAAAATTGTCTCCATTCCAAAGCAATACATTTTACTGTATCAGGGCTGTGTTTTTTTATTGCGATAAGGAAGGAGAGAATAGTTGTATGCTGTAATTATGCTAATGTATAATGCTGTTCTCTATGTCCGTAATTATGTCTTGTTTCATTACCCAAGATGTACAATTAGATCAGGTTCTACGGATATTTTTATTTGAGTACATATGGGTGCATTGGTGATTCAATTAAACAGGTATTACATCTTGAGCATGGAATTGAGGGCACTGATCTATACCAATACAACTTAAAAGAAAAAAAAACACCTTATCAAGTTTGGGAAACCAGTGGGAATTCCAATATATTCCAAACATTTTAAATAGAATGCAGGTTGTGTTGTAAGTATAGAAAAGTTAAAAGGGACATGAAACCCAAGTTTTTTCTTTCATGCTTCAGATAGAGCAAACAATTTTAAACAACTTTACAATTTACTTTGCTTTGTTCTTTTGGTATTCTTGTTGCAAAGCATACCTAGGTAAGCACAGGAGCTGGGTGCAAGCTGCTGATTGGTGGCATCACATAATAGGCCTATTGTGATGGGCTTATCAAAATGTTCAGCTAGCACCCAGTAGGGCATTGCTACTTCTTCAAGAAAGGATACCAAAGAGAATGAAGAAAAATTGATAATAGAAGTGAATTGTAAAGTTGTTTACACATGTGTGCTCCATCTTAATTGTGGAATAACTTGGCTTTCATGTCCCTTTAAGTCTAAAGAATGAATATAGGGCATGGAGCTAATAAATGGTAAAGTAAACAGTGAATTTAGTAAGTCTGAATTACATTTACTTACTGCACTACATCTTTTTAATTGTCTGCTCTTTGAACACATTTTTCTATATAAATAACATCAACCTCCCAAAGTTACAGTATAACCACCTGCTTTGTCTTTCTCTGAAGCTTGTTATCAGAAGCACGGCCAATCAAAAGTTATTCATTTTAACCAGCATGCATTTCTATTCCTTTCATGAGGGTCTGAATTTAGGTCGAAATTGCAAACTTCTCATGAACAACGTAATATCATATTCTTTTGGAATGACAGAGAGCACAAGCTTACTGAGTATTGTGTATAACGGCTACTGCTGGCAACTATACTGCAACTTCAGGGGTGAAATTATAATTTTAGAAATATATGAATGTAAAGAGGATAAAAAGGATGTTCTGTGATAAGTAAATGTAATTCAGACTTAATAAATGGAATATTTACTACTCCTCAAAGGTCAAATGTAACCATACTTTGCCTAGGAGGGTTTTAAACCAAATTATCATGATTGTAATATGCACATATGTTAGGGTAATCAGTAAAGTGTGTAAGTATATTAAACTGAAAGTGAAAAGAAAAAAAAAATATGAGTTATAGATCTGTCTGTCTCTCTATCGTCCTTTTATCTATCTATCTAATTACAATTCATCATCATTCTTATTCATAGCACATGAAAGCTAAAAGATGTATTAGGTTAAGGTTTGAAGATCCGGAAGTTCACAATGGTTGCTGGAAGCCTTGATGGAATCATACTGACTCCATTTAATAAAAAATGCCACTTTATATTGTTTCTGAAGTTAAAGAACGTAATGTTTTCCCAATATGAGCTGAGGCACTCATAATTTTTCCCAGTTGGATAAAATAACTGAAAAATTCTGTTGAAGTTGGACAAAAATGCATTCCTATGCTACCGAAGAATGTCATTTCAGTGCTTTCAAGTGCAAAAATGTCCAAGCGACTATGTGTCTTCAAGTGTAGATATCCCATGAGGATTTTTTTTTTCCTCTGCAAAACATTTAATCATTTGTGGATTCCTGTTGAGAAGTCACACTGCACTATTTAAGGAATTCATGACACAAAGGGAAAGATAAATCATAAAGGTTTCAGTAGGAAGCCACTATAAAGGAAAAAGCCTGCCGGCTGCATAACAAATACAAGAATAAAATAATCTTTACAATTTTCACTTAAATTCTACAACCAAATAGAAACACAATATCTGACAAGAGATATAAGCAGTTTACTTTGTTAAGCTTGTTAATTCTGTCCTGAGATAACACAGCTCAGCTAATTCAGTCACTGTCCTTCCTTAATAGGTTAGTTATGAATTTATCTTAAAACTTCTTTCCTGTATTTTTTTATCCAAAATCACAGCAACATTGTACTGTTCCAGCCTGTTCTGACATGGTGTCTCACTTCAGCTGGATGCTCCATATAGACTACACTTCCCAGAGTGCTGCAAAGTAGGTGCAAGGAAACAACCACCAGCATTGCAATAGGAAAGAAAATAGCTTCATTTCAAGAGGACATTTGCAAGTAAAAGGAGATTTAGGGGAATATTTATTACGGATTTCAGTGCTAATAGTGTGAAATGTAAAGAATATGACTGTTAGCTTCTCCTTTTAATTATATATACATAAACAGTTATACTTTACATTTTTACCCTTGGAGTGCAGCATTTTAAAAAAATTTTTTTAGCAAAGAACACCACAGAACGATTGTTTAATTACCCTTGTAACCAAACTATGTAATTTATAGCTTTAAATATATAATTTGCTCCAATGCCATATATTGGAATAAATTAAAGGCACAGTTAAGTCTAAATTAAACTGTCATATTTCGGATAGAGCATGCAATTTTAAACAACTTTCCAATTTACTTCTAATATCAAATTTGTTTCGGTCTCTTGATATCCTTTGTTAAAAAGCATACACAGGTAGGTGTTTGGAGCAGTCCTCAAAGCAAAGTGTGGAAAACAGCACCAACAGATATGTGGCTTGTGGGGCACGGAACCCAGGATCTGCCTTATCCTGCAAATACTCCAAGTAGAAATAATGATTTGTTCCAGCCACCAATAATTAAAAGACCTTTATTTCTTCATTAGTGGGGTCTTAGACAAACATACAACGTTTCAGACCTGCTATAGGTCCTTAGTCCTGACTAAGGACCTATAGCAGGTCTGAAACGTTGTATGTTTGTCTAAGACCCCACTAATGAAGAAATAAAGGTCTTTTAATTATTGGTGGCTGGAACAAATCATTATTTCTACTAGGTGTTTGGAGCAGCAATGAACTACTGGGAACTAGCTGCCGATTAGTGGCTGCACATGTATGCCTTTTGTCATTGGCTCACCATATGTACTCTGCTAGCAAACAGTAGAACATTTCTGTTCAACAAAGGATACAAAGAGAATAAATCAAATTTCACAATATAAGTCAATTGAAAAATGGTTTAAAATTGCATGCTCTATCTGGGTCATGAAAGAAAAATGTTGAGTTCATGTCCCTTTAAACAACCAATAAGGGTTTTAGTAAGAGAAAATGATCTATAATCTAGATAGGGTAAAAAGACACAAAAATGAATATTAACTTTATTTTTGGTAAATAGAATGGTAATTATTGGGACATTGCCAAGTATAAAGATTTGGCTGTACATTAGCAAACTGGGAATCTACATCCAAATATCTTTGGCAGTACATCTTTCTGCAGCTTGTCTTTAGAAGTACATGACATACAACGTAGCATGTTACTGGAGGGGAAAAAAAAAACCAGAACAGCGTTACAGTAATAAAAACAGACTTTTCTGATAACCAAAAAGACATTTAACCGAATCTAGTGAACACTATTTTGTCTTTCCTACCTTTACTCAAATTGTGACAATTAAGCTGCATATTACACCTGATTCATATACCTAATTCATTTCTACTAATTTCAATATGTTTTATATGTTAAAAATATTTTAAAGGCAGAAAAAAACACAAATTTGGAAGATAGAAATGTATACATGTAATTGAAGATGCATTCCAGCTTACAGAAAATTGAAGGCATCATATGGTCATATGACTGAACTCTTCAAAGAGAAATGATTACTTTAAAGACACACATTGTATTACTTGGCTAGTTTGATAGTGATGCTGGAACCTGATAGAATACAACCTATAATTTTTCACAATCAACTGAAAACATATATAGTTCAAGTATATTGAAGGCTACTGTTTGTCTGAGTACCAGTAGATTTGTTTATAATAAAAAAAATACTTTTTAAAGACATAAGGTTTATTATATGCACGTTCCTCTTGTAATTTAAATATATCTTTTTTTTTTTTTCTGGCTTTAGGACACTTGATTACATCATAAAGTAAAGTTAGAACCAAAACGATAATTTGCTAGAAAAGCCCAAAAATATATATTTTGTGATTCAGACAGGACATGGGATTTTAAACAACGTTCCAATTTACTTTTATTATCAAATTTGCTTCATTCTCTTTGTATCCTTTGTTGAAGTTGCAGCAATGCACTACTTGGAGTTAACTGAACACATTTGTCCAATGACAAGAGACATTTATATGCAGCCACCAATCAGCAGCAATGCATTTCTGCTCATGAGCCTACCTAGGTATCCCTTTCAACTAAGGATATAAAGAGAACTAAGTCAATTTGAAAGTTAATTAAAATCACATGCTCTGTCTGAATCACAAAAGAAAAAGTTTGGGTTTCATGCCTCTTTAACTTGGTTATTGTTCATTGTGACAAGACACTAGCTAAGCAGTTGTATTTTCCAAAATGTTGTGTTTCAGATTCCCTCACATCGTAATATTCAAGCTATTAGTGGTGACTTCCTATTTTATGGTAGAAACCTTAAATTATATTAAGCAAAGAAGGGAAGTATCGTTAAACACAATGAACTAAAATTTATTAGAGTTATCATTTGGGAAGTAAAATAAGGATTCATTTATATAAAACTTTATAGAAATAGAAAGTGAATAATCATTGCAGCAAAAGCAGTAGAGAAAATATAATTAAAAGATACAAGAATGAATTAGGCATATGTAACATAAGATATTCTCAAGATCAAAACGCGTAGTTAGGTTTAGGTAAGGGAAAGTAAACACTTTGTAATTACAATATATTTGCGTTGTATTGCTATAGAACAACATATAAGCCAAGCCTTAACCTTTTTTTTTTTTTTTTTTTAAATTAACATTGTTTTTACTGCAATACTTTTTCAACATCCAAACTCCACCCACCATTTGCTTTATTTGAGGGAGCTAATCTGTACTTTATTCCAAAGACAACAGGCTGTCATGAAGGTAGTATAAAGTGAATTGTTTTGCAATAGTTATCGGCTAAAGCTGATTGTCAGCAGATATGAAGCAGAGTTAGCCTTCATAAGTCAGCAGGGTGAATTTCAAGTTCTGAGAATTTGAAATTGATCAATGTTCAGAGCTAAATTACATAAAAAGGGAGCAAAATAAAAAAATGTATACATTGCAAAGTAGTTTCACTATGCACAACTATTCATTTTATTTAAGTATGTCAAGGTGTTTACTGTCCCTTTAACTCTAATCTAAAAGGGACATTATACACTAGATTTTTATTTGCATAAATGTTTTGTAGATGATCCATTTATATAGCCTATACAGCTTTTTGTTTTGCTTATTTTTAAATAATATTGTGCTGAACCACTTGCAGTGTTTTATACTGGATTTTTTGGTTCAGTATCTGTGCATATTTTTCTTTATAGTAGTGTCTAGTACATGCAGTTATATGAAAAATGGAGTATACTGTCCCTTTAAGTTAGCAAGACCTTGATACCACCCAATGGTTCTATATTATCTGGGACAATCAGTTTATACAGAAAGAGCCAAGTCTGAAGAAATATTTTGTGTTACAAATTCACAGGACTGTACAAGCAAGAGGCAAATAAATTATGGGTAATTTTGTGTGGGTAAACATTATACTGATTACTGGATCATTTCCCAAGTCCGAGACTTGATTTCTTTTCTTTTTTCTGAGCATCCAGTTAATCAGTTTCCTATATTTTACATGTTCTAGTGCATAGGGACATTTACACTAGATTTTCAGAAATGTTTTATAGATTATCCATATATACAGTATATAGCCCATCTGGGAGTGTTTTTGTAACAATGTATTGTTTTGCTTTTAATTATTTATTTTTTTTAATAACTGTGCTGGTTTTCAGACTCCCAAAGTATAAGATGTATACTGATGTCTACAGACTCCAGCTATCTCCTGTTTGTATAATCTGTCTTTTCACATGCAGGGGAGGGTCTGTCCTTCCTGCTTTGTCAGCACCTTTCAGTGGGTGTCCCAGCCTAACCTCATCAATAGTGCTAAACTGGGAGCTTCTAAGTAAGTTTTTAAAATGTTTTATACTGGATGTTTATATAAGTATCTGTGCATATTCCTCTTTACAGTAGTGTCTTTTACATGCAGTTATATGAAAATTGGTGTATACTGTCCCTTTAAAGAGCCAGTTGCAATTATGTAACATACTGGATGAGTTTGAAAATGTTTTGAATGCACCATGTTTGCTGCCATTTTTCAGTAGCCCAACTCCACCTACTACTTGACTTGTTACTGGAGTAGACAAGAATAGTCCTTGTCATTTCAGTTTCTTTATCTGATAATCTCTGCTGAAGCCAGATATGTATCAGGGTTTGGTTTGTGAAGCATGCAGTTTCAGTGGTCAGAACTGGTAAACTCTAAATTTTCAGACTTAAAGGGCCATAATACCCAAATGCTGAAACACTTGAAAGTGATACAGTATAGCTGTAAAAAGCTGACTAGAAAATATCACCTGAACATCTCTATGTAAAAAAGAAAGATATTTTACCTCAAATGTTCCTCAGTAGCGAGATCCCATTATAAAGGTTTTCTAAACAGCATATTAGTATGTCTGTCCCGGGACAGCCGAAGGGATGAGCCTTGTGCACTCTCATGTTATTTCCCTATTCAGAGTAAGGAAGTTTAAATGAAATCTCATGAGAGTTAAGTCAAATCTCATGAGATCACAGTAAAAGAGTTCATGACCTCAGCACTGCTGATGCTGATTGGCTGCTGTTCATTTCTTCATTTTTTATTTTTTTTTACCTGCAGCTGGGCTGCAGGTAAATATTTTCCTATCAGCTTTTTACAGTTATACTGCATCAGTTTCAAGTGATTTATCATGTGAGTATTATGTCCCTTTAAATTACCAGAAAAGGGGGCAAAATAATAAAAAAAGTTTCTGTTTAGGTCTTTGTCTATGATTAAGCACCATTAGGGGCGCGAAACGCATAAGCCATTTCCCCTGACTCCATGCACACCAACTTTTTAAATTTTTGTTTTTAATATTTTTTTTTTTTACATATGTTGCTATTTTATTACACATTTTTATTAAAATCTGAAAATATTTAATGTCCCTTTAACCTTTGTAGAAAACTTTTTAAAATTATTATTATGTATATTTTAAGCAGCATTTTGCCCTTTCAATTGTATTAAAATAAAACATATGAGGCAAATTAATTTTAGCACTGTATGCGTATAAGAAAGCAGTTAACAGGTAATTTCCAATAAGATCTATGTCCACAATAATCTCCACCCTAATTTAATATTCTATCTTATACTAAGGCACATCAGGAATAGAAAGGTTACTAGGAAGTGCAGTGAATAATGTGAGCTATCGAATATTGATTTAATTCAAAAAAGCTTGACTGATGAAATAATTCACTAATGTGAACACTTCTTATGTTGTACAAGAAAGCATTATGCAAAACAAAGTTGCAATGGGAATTCAGAGATTCAACCTTTCAATGTCAAGTAAAATGTAAATGAAAAATCTAACGTAGTTAACACATGCCCAGGACAGCTACCTATGTTACTTTGTTCTTTTGTAGAAACTGTTTAATGTACATATTATTATAAATAATAGCAAAATAATATGCTGGTTCATTGCAAAATATTTCTCATATTGTTATGCCAATTTTTCAGACATAATTCATTGTGATCCTTATTTTACTTAAAGGGACATTCTAAGTTATTCATTTAAAATATTTATTTGTGGTACATCTTTCCTTTAAGAATATGTATTCCTTCAGTTAAAGGGACAGTATACAAGAAGAATATGCACAGATCCTGTTTTAAACATCCAGTATAAAACTTTTTAAAAACTTACTCAGAAGATCCCAGTTTAGCACTGTTGATGAGGTTAGTCTGGGACACCCACTGAAAGGGGCTGGGTAAACAAGAATAGCAGACACTCCTCCCTCCCCCCCCATGCTTATAAAAAGACAGATAACATAAACAGGAGACGGGAGGAAGCTGTAAACGCGTGTATACCTCTGACACTGTGGGGCTTGGTTAGGAGTCTGAAAATCAGCACAATGTTTCAAAAAAATAAGCAAAACAATATATTTTTACAAAAACACTACCAGATAGGCTATATAAATGGATCATCTACAAAACATTAATGGAAAATTTAGTGTACAATGTCCCTTTAACATACAGCAGAATAATGCAATCTTTGTTCTACAATGCGATTTAACAGATATGAGCTATTTGAGCAGCTAGTCTTTTGCCCATAACTATAGAGCACATTATTCTTAGTATATTGCAAGTTTAGTTAGATAACGATGAAAGTGTTCTTTGAAACTTAAATCTATTTTTAACTGTATCCAATAAAAACCCACAGTAACTGCAGCTAATTCAATTTCTTTAGTTCAGCCATCTAATCGGATCAAGTATACAATAATCTAGCTACCTGACAGTAAGATTCTTGAGCTCCTAATTTCACGCTCTTGATCAAAGCATCAGGACTTTATTGGATGTCCCACTTTTGTCTCCCAGCCATGTACAACTGAAAATTACAATGAAGAACTCAATCTGCTTTCTTGCAAGTGTTCTGTCTGGCACAATTGAAAGCTGTGATGTTTTGTTTTTCTGTTTTCTTAGTTTTAGACAAGACTGCAGTATATCTCCTGTTCTAGCATCAAATCCATTGTTATTAGAATTTTGTTAGGTTTCAAACAATTTTTTAGGTCACTAACTTTCTATGTACTGGATCAGTGAAGGACAACCATTTTCACTTGAATTACCAAAATTTGCCTCCGGGGAAGGGGGGGGGGGGTCTTAACATCTTTCCAGCCTAAAGTATAATAATATAATTTGTAAAGATACATGGGAGTCGGGACAAGCCTGTAGGACAGTTGATGGTCAGCCTGCCACAGCAAAATTATTTACATACATTGCTGGGAATGGTATGGTAAAAGTCCTATTTGTTTTGTTGAGGATATATTTCATGCATGGCATAAAAAGAAAACATGTTCCTAGGCTGACAAAACAACTTGCAGATACAAATCTAAGCAGACCAGATAATATTGTGTAGAACTGTTGGTGGCAGTAGACAAATTAGTTGCCAATGTATTTTTTATAATAATTGCACGTGATAATGAACAGCGGTAATAAACATAACAAATCATCTCGTATGAAAACAATAGTCATTATATAAGCAATCAATGCATAAATAAAATATGTATAAAACCATAAGGATGATCCATTTAGGACATACAAGGAGAGAGAACTGTAAGGTCCAATATCCTGTCACTTGACACAAGAAAAAGCAAATTGCATAACCATTTTATTAGCAAACCAGGTCATACGTTTTTTTTGTTTAAAATCTAAGTCAATACCTTACTCAGCTGTATTGACTAACAGCCTCACTAAACTCTCCAACGACTATATTAATTCATAGAGTCACATTCACTGAAGCTGCCACATCTCTCCATTATTTTGCAGAGACCAGAAAAGATTAACTGCCTTTTTTGTCTCAGCATTAAATTGTTAAGAAAGTTTTTTTAGGTCATAATCTATGGACTTTTTTTTATTTGCTAACTTTTTTTTTTTTTTAAATGTTAGTGCTTTGTAATGAAGCATTGTGGGTTTTAGTTTTGGTGGGGATTGTTAGGAATAATGTCAAGGGATATTGTAGTGGAAATGTATTAGATAGAAGGGATGATCTAGAGAAGGAAGGATCAGGCTGATGAAGATAACTAGATGTAAAGGGGTATCTGAGTCTGGGAGATTGTGGAGGGTATGTATGTGTACAGAGGGGTTATTTCAAAGGGGGGATCGCTGTTGGTGGCTTGGTGGTTTATACTATTACTTACAGATGGACTGGATGGTGGCTAGGAACCTTTAGTGGTTGATGGAAGGGTAAGACATTTAAAAGTGGTGGAGTTAGGTTGTGGGCAGATTTTGGTTAGGCCTGAGTGGGGGAGGTCATAGTTAGGGTTAATGGACTATAAAATTGATAACGATAATGTAGATACCATAAAGTGTTATCTTATCTATGGTAAAAAAATTCTTGTTAACTGGCCATACTGGCCAGCTGTAAGGAGACATTACTATTTAGTGGCAGGGAAATGGTGAACTGAACAAGTGTTATCTTGTCACTAGAATGGAGCCTATGTAAATAATTTGTTCAGGCTACATTTTTTCCATCTAGTTTGTCCATTTTAGCAACAATCATAGCATCTAGCTAAAAACATAGGGCTTGGTCAGAATTTTCTTTTCGCTTTCTCAGTGGTGAGATGAATAGGCAACCATCATCAAATCCATAAAAAGCCCCCTAGGGTATCATGATGTGCTCCTATCTAAATAAGCTTTTTCAGTTACTGTACACACAGTATGTGGCTTCCAGGGTGTTGCATATTTTCATTTTTGCAGGGATATGATTATGTGTGGGATACTAAATTTGAGAACTGATAGGTTGGTGCAAATGGATAAAATTATCAAAATGTCTGTTGAGCAATACTGATTAAATAACTGAACTTCTGTACTTTCCCCTTGCACTCACACACAATCACTTGGATGCTTCGATAGCATCTGAATGCGTAAGAAGGCAGCCAATAAGCAAATTCATCTCTTTTCAGAGCCTCATTTATTCTTGTGAAAGTGCAACACACTAAGATCTCTGCAATTCCAGATATGTGTGTTGAACTTTTATAAGAATAAATGCGGTTATAAAATGAACATCCAATTACACACGTCTACTCTTCACCACAACAACAGGGTATATCTCTAGCACCTTCACTGTGCACTTAAAAGTCACTTGAAATGAAAGCTCAGCAAGAGTTTGGTTCCAAGACTCTAACTACGTTACTAGACTTTGCAGCACAGGGGAAACCTAAAGTTAGCCACAATGGTCTCTGCAGAGGAAACATCTATTTGGTTTATATACTAAGAGTACTATGAATCCAGAAACGGAACTAATAATAATAATAATAGTATAGAAAAAGTACAAATGCTTTTTGTCAGTGGCCTTCCAATAGATGATGATCCATATATTCAGCTGAAATAGCTTCTGCTGCAGCACTTCAGAAGCCATGTTCAGATGAGTTGGTATCTTCCTTCAGAAGCCACACAGCAAGGATGGAAGAGCAAAGATGGAAGTCTCATCAGTTCTGCTAAAGCTCTTTCAATGTACCAGATACAAATGGGTTGGATTAAAATGTCTGGAACTTTCCAAAATATAAGCCTTCATGGTGCCACTCTTTCATTCCCATGTCTCAAAATACAAAAGTGTGGACAGGACTGTCTTTCACCAGTAAAAATAATAGTTGTATTTCCTGATCGCCTTTTCAGAGGTCCAATTTTGTAACTGAACATTGGGACAAAACAAAACTTGAACAAGACAGTGTCCAGTCAATTCCTGTAACTGGAAATATTTTCTTTTGCATGTTGGTTTTATAGCATAAGTTAACTATGTGTAAAATCTGCTATGGTGAAGGCTTGGTTAAATATCTTGCTTCCTCTACAAACTCCAAAGGTTGCATTGTTCTGGTTAATTAACTTCTACTTTGTCCCTACACCTTTATCTGACATTTTTTAAGTAGGCACCCAAGGCATTTATCTAGGCCCATTTTAGTATATTTTTTGCCACCATTTCGTCTTCAAATGTAAGTATATAAAAAAAACATTAACTTTTTAACAAATTTTGGGTTTCTCACTGAAATTATTTACACAAAACTACTACAGTCTTAAGACAAATGGTTGTAAAAGCTTCTCTGGGGTCCACTTTTTTTCTAAAATAGCAGAGATGCATTGCTTTGCAATTCGTTTTTGGCATTTAGAAGGCCGCTAATTGCAGCTCCCCACCACACTTCTATAATTCCCAGCAGTAGAGGGGTTAATTAGCTAGCTGGTAAGGGTAATATTATTGTAATGCACGGAACCCCCCACCTGACTCTTCTCACCTCCCTGATCCCTCTCAAACAGCTCTCTTCCACACACACTCCTCACCACATCTTAGATACTGTCAGAAAGTCTACCAGTATACAGTTTAGGGCTTTTTTCCCCCTGCAGTTTAGGGATCCCTGCTCAACCCTCCCACCTCCCTGTACCCATCCAAACAGCTCTCTAGCGTAGCGTAGTGGTCCCCCTCCTCCCTGTGATCGTTTTGTAGCACCCCCCAATCTGATTTGACACATTTTCTGTAGTATTGCATCCCATCCCTCCAAACTTTGTTTCTGTAACATAGGGTCCCACTCTTGCCTAATCAACAAATGCATCATAAAAATACAATGCAATAACACTCTGAATTTAAAATAAGCAATAGATTTTGTTCTCTGACAAATTTAAAATGTCTTCCAATTCCCTGCCCCCTGTATCATGTGACAGCCATCAGCAAATTAAATTTCAGTTATTGGAAATATATAGTAAAAGGCAGAGTAAAATCTGACTTGCTCTTTTTTAATGTAGGCATCTTTGCAAATTGCATTAATATTATTTTCTACAGTTAATGTGTTTTAAGCAATGTATGTTATCTGAGAGAAAAAAAGGGAAAATGAAATACAGAAATTCAAATGTTTCTAAAAACAATTAAAATATAATTTTAATATTTCAAAAAGAAGTCTCAGCTGTCTGTTTCAGTATCCCTTGGGAAAAAATACAACATAAATAATACAATTAATGCTTGTTTTTTTCTAAAGGGATATTAAAGCAATTTTGTTTACTTATGTATTGTGTATATTAGGAATTAAACACATTACTTTGCAAAAGCTTTTTTATCTGCATAGTTTGCAGTGCTGGCAGTCCTCAGGCATATCCCTTATAAAGCCTCTCGAGTGTGTTTATATTATGTCTTTTGATGTGTTCAGTTAGGAAAATATGTAAACGAGTGCATGCACTGACCAAGCAATCACTTTGTAGGATGTTGCAAGATAGACTCCCACCTCTCTGGGAGAAGTGGGGGGAAAATCAGATTAAAAAGTAATGTTTTACAACCCATAATTAAACAACTTACAGAGAATTAAAGTTCGAGTTTAATGCCCCTTTAAATTACAAAATGCAGTGTTTACAATAAAATTAAGTTGTGTTAAGCTAAGAAAGAAAGCTATGAGTATGGCAGTTCAGCCGAAACGCGTAAGCTTTGGATACTAAGGGCATGTTTGTATGTTTTACCATGTACCGCTTTTAAGAATGATTCAATAAAGCAAAGAAAAGTTTTAACTGCAGCTCCGGACTTTGTCTTCTAAAGCTAAGAAAGAAGTCTACTTGTAAGACCTGCAAAAGTTCCAGTTTCTATTACTGTAACATATAAATAGGATATATAATGTTATCACAAAGTGTTGGTTTATAACTATAATTTGTGTACACAATGCTTCTTTTGTGTTACCTTTTTTTTTGTGATATCCATATCTTGATGATGGATGGTACTTGCTTTCTTGTTTCAGATTAGATGCAATAGGTACATGTCATTGTATGTATATATATATGTATGTCAGTTTCCGGTTTTGCGTTGTGGGTGTTTGGTGGAGGGTATAAGTGAAGTAAAGTATGTACACTTTTTTATTATATGTAGTCTGAAGACGGGGTTGAGAGCGCCAAAACATCACTAATATTATTGAATAAATCTTTGTATATTGTAAAGACCCGGTGAGTGCTTTTCCTTGTGCTACGTTGGATTAACCTTTTGAATGCACCCTGGGCAGACAAATACATTTGGAGTGAGTGCAGAGCCCTCTAGAACTGGTTCATTTTATTTATTTATTTATTTATTTATTTATATATATATAGATAGATATATACACACATATATATACATACACATATATTTTTTTTTTATCTTGTGGAATATTTATATGTATTAGTTAAATAGAAGTGTTAGTTACTTCTCATCAAGATTAAAGAAATTATAATCATAAGGAAAATTGTAACAAATCACTTTCTTTTATCTCACAAATGTGTCACAGGTGCTTAAAGGGACATTAACAATATACTTGTATTATTTATTATTCCCCCTTTTTCTGTAACTTAAAGGGATAGTAAAGTCCAAATTAAACTTTTATGATTCAGTTAGGGCATCTCATTTTAAACAACTTTCTAATGTACTTGTATCATCAAATTTGCTTTGTTCTCTTGTTATTCTTATTTGAAAGCTAAACCTAGGAAGGCTCATATGCTAATTTCAAAGCCCTTGAAGGCTGCCTCTGCATTTGACAGTTTTTCACAGCTAGAGGGCGTTAGTTCATGTGTTTCATATAGATAATATTGTGCTCATGCACAGGAAGTTATTTAAGAGTCTGCACTAATTGCCTGAAATACAAATCTGTCAAAAGATCTGAGATAAGGAGGCAGTCAGCAGAAGCTTAGATACAAGGTAATTACAGATGTAAAAAGTATATTAATATAAACGTGTTGGTTATGCAAAACTGGGGTATGGTAAATAAAGGGATTATCTATCTTTTTAAACAATAACATTTTTGTTATTTACTATCCCTTTAACTCTGAAAATTGTGGGCTTTCCAATACCTATCAAAATGGAAGTATAGACTCCAGACTTACCCCTTCTATATTCTACACAGTCATGGGTTGCTTACTCTAATGAACCATTTACTACTGCCCCTAACTGGCCTCAGCAGAGAAGAAGAATCTGAATAAATCATTCTATTTAGCTTGTATTTAGTATTTAATGTCCCTTTAAAGGAATATACAAGACAAAATTAGACTCATGGTGAAGCATGCAGTTACGAACATGTTCCTAATTAAAGTGCCATAAAACATTTTTAGTTACTGTATGTACATATTATAAAAGGGTTAACTGAGGTAAAATAGTGTGTGAAAAAAATGTAAAAAAAAGCTTAGTATTTTAATAAAATTTCCAAAAATCTGCAAAATTACTTACAAATGAAGATAAACAAAAATACTCAGTCCCCACTGTGAACCGTGATCTTGAGAATTGCAGAGGCGCCACAAATCAGGCGGATGATAATTCCACTAGGTTAAGTACACTACGGGCAGCTCTTCCAAGAAAATGAATATCATCTGGATAAAAGGAAAATAAAAGAAGGCGCTCCAATGGGTAATATCTCTGAGGTATGATCCCACAAATAACAATGATTTCCCCTTAGGTAGGATACTCACAGACTATCAGCACATCTCAAAGTGCAAAATAAAACGATCTGGGTCATTAGGAGATCCCCAGTCAGCTCAACTTATCCTGATTCCCCCAGCGTACAGCAAACACCATCCAGGACTTATATTGGTATAAAACCTTCTCAAGTGAATCACTTGAAAGTATTTATTAAAAGACTCACACTGGAAATATCCTAGTAATATATGTTTCTTTTTTAGTTATACGTTTTAGTCATTATCATTTTTCTTTCTTTTTTCATTTTTTAAATATTATCTAATTTGTGTAATGATAATTTGTATTCACTAGAAGTCAATATTTTCTATTCTGTGTAGCGAAATATCCTCCTCCTGGTTATATGTGATGCGATAGTTGGGTCACATGATCATACTGTTATTGACGTTGTCACGTGACTCTGTAGCTATGGACAACTATCTGACTAGGATATTTCCAGTGTGAGTCTTGATCAGCACATGTTAATTAACAGCACAGTATTCTGATTGGCTCTTTTAAAATATCCGTTAGAAGTGCACGCTGATGATGTTATCATCTGCCGATAGTGGCGTGCAGTGTTCTATTGAGAGGGGGATACCTGGCTTTTTACATAAGGTACTTTACGGAATGCTTTAGAAATGTTACCATATATATTAAGGAGGGTATATACTATGGGGGTGATTTATCAAGCTGGGATGGACAGGGGTGCATATACGCACCCCTGTCTGCTGCAGCTCGCCTCTGGCAGTCTGAATTCTCCTGGAGGAATTCAGCATTGCACACGAGCGCTATTTTGCGCTTGCGTGCAATCCTGCCCTCTGCCCGTGCTTAGCCAATCACGCACGGGCAGAAGCTGTCAATCTCCCCGGTCTGAAAAGACCGGGGAGATTGAATTTTGCCAAACAAGAGGTGGCGAAGAGGTTAGCAAAGCAGCTTTCGTGTGAGAACCTGCAGTCCTAGGGGCTCAAAGGCTGGGAAAGCCTTTGATAAATCAACCCCTATGTCTCTATGTGATGTTAACCACCTGTTCTTAATTAATGATTGTTAATCATGTAATGCAATATTTGTATATATGTCCGAGTATAATCATATTTGTTTATGCTGCTTGAGGAAGCAAGTTAATCTTGCGAAACTTTTCCAGTTTGTTTTTAATTGTGTAAAACACTTTTAATAAATACTTTCAAGTGATTTACTTGAAGATTTTGTAGCAATATTAGACCTGTGTTCCTGGATGGTGTTTGGTGTATGCTGGGGGAATCAGGATATCGTATTGGTACCAAGTTGAGCTGACTGGGGAGCTCCTAATGACCCAGATCGTTTTATTTTGCACTTTGAGATAAGTGCTGATAGTATGTGAGTATCCTACCTAAGGGAACATCATTGTTGTTTGTGGGAGATATTATGCCTTGGAGCGCAATCTTTTCTCTTCCTTTTATCCAAAATGACTTACACTTTAGTGTTGCCAAGTGAAGCTTGCTCCACCTCCCTTATCAGTGTCATACTCCAAACCCTGAGGTATCATGTAACAAAGTGTGCATGTGAGTATAATTACTTATGCAAGGGGGGGGGGGGGTTGAGGAGGGACATCAGATACTGCTATTGTTTGTTGCCAAGAGGCTTGCTTGTTTCCAAAGGGGATAATGTCACATGCTTTATGAAAGCTTCAACACTATACTGTGCACTGCTTTAGTCAGGTGTCATGTGACTTTGCCCCTGGATAGCACCTTCCATATAGAGAAAAGCCTGGGGGGGGGGGCTGCAAACAAAACTATGCATGAATTAAAGGGGTTAATGATGGTTAAAAAAGAAACCATTTTGCAGGTAAGTTTTGGCTGCATTATATATTTAGAAACTTATGTTAGTTCATACTGTTTTATGTCCCTTTAAATGTGTCATACATTTTACTCCTTTCTTAGTTTCCTTAATTCAACAGCATACCTAAGTAGACTTGGGAGCGTGCACGTGTCCTGAGGATAAAATAATTGACATATAGTTCTCATGATAAGTGCACATTCCTGAGCCTTAAAACAAGGATAACAAGAGAACAGAGTAAACTTAATAATAGAAGGAAAACGTAAGGTTTCTTAAAACCACATGCTCCATCTGAACTGTGAAAGTTAAAAGGGAAAGTCAACACCAGAATTTTTGTTGTTTAAAAAAGAGATAATCCCTTTATTACCCATTCCCCAGTTTTGCATAACCAACACTGTTATAGAAATATAATTTTCAGCTCTGTGATTACGTTGTATCTAAGCCACTGCAAACTGCCCCCTTGTTTTAGTTGTTTTGACAGACTTGCATTTTAGCCAATCAGTGATCACTCCAAGGTAACTTCACGTGCATGAGTTCAATGTTATCTATATGAAACACATGAACTAATGCCCTCTAGTGGTCAAAATGCATTCAGATTAGAGGCAGTCTTCAAGGTCTAAGAAATTAGCATGTGAACCTCCTACGTTTAGCTTTCAACTAAGAATACCATGAGAACAAAGCAAAATTGGTGATAAAAGTAAGTTGGAAAGTTGTTTAAAATTACATTCCCTATTTAAAGCATGAAAGTTTTTTTGGACTTGACTGTCCCTTTAATTTTGACATTTATGTAGGGTTGCCAACCCTCACATATTTGCCGGGTTCTCATATATTTTAATTCCCCCCCCCCCTGTCTCCCAGCTCCAGTATTATGTCCCTCCTGGTGCTCAATTTCCCATGCTACATGTGACAAGTCAGGCAGCATTGTGATGAAGAAACATTAAAGGGATAGGAAAAGTCAAAATTAAACTTGCAGGATTCAGATAAGAGCATGCCAGTTTAAGACACTTTAAATTTCACTTCTTTTTTCAGATGGGCTTCATTTTCTTGGTATCCCTCGTTGAAAAAGAATACGCACATATCCTACAGTAGTGAGAACTAATTGCTGATTGGTGCCTACACACATTTGTCTCTTGTGATTGGCTGACTAGATGCATTCAGCTAGCTGCTAGTAGTGTAGTGTTGCTCCTTCAGCAAATGATAACAAGAAAATAAACAAATATGATAATAGAAGTAAATTAAACAATTTGTTTAAAATTGTATGTTCTATACAAGCGATGAAAGAAAATGTTGGGGTTTCCTGTCCCTTTAAGCAGCAGCCTGACAACTAAACATAGTTACTTTCTAGTTGCCAAGCAAGCTGCTGCTGCTGCTTCTAAACCACCATTGATGCCTACCTAAATTGTCGAAGTAGGGGGGAGGTGTCACCTAGTCTCCTAAATAGGCCCATTTATTGTGAACTTTTTATTGTTTTGAAATAGTGGGATGTGGATGAATGCTGCACTAACTGACGCTAGATATTTCATTTGGGAAGTGTAAACTTCACCTGCATGTCAGTCTGAAACTGGTGACTGACTGAGGTGCAAGCTGCAAAGGATCTTATCATACCTTCTAAGGCTCAGCTGATAAGGTAAGTGCGAAACATTGCTATCCAGAGAGAAAGAGAGAAAACATGTATACTGGTTACAGACAGTGCGTCTCCTGAGACTTTTTATTCTTTATAATGACCTTCAATCTGATTTCCTGTCAAGTAATGTTTTTTAGGATACGCAAGATCTTTACCTGGCTCTTTTAACTCTATAAAGTAATAGAATATTTATGACCAGCACTGATTGCTGTTTTCTCATCCTGACATGCAACAAATGTTCTAAGTAGTGTGTCTGTGTGGTTGTTAGTGTGTCTTTGTTATCATGTAAGTCTTTCTGTGTGTTAGTGTGTATTAGCATGTCTGTGTCTTTGTTAGCGTGTAAGTCTGTATGTTAGTGTGGGTGTTAGTGTGTATTAGTGTGTCTGTGTTAGCGTGTAAGTCTGTTTGTTTGTTAGTGTCTGTGTGGTTGTTAGCGTGTCTGTGTTATCATGTAAGTCTTTATGTGTGTTAGTTTTTGTGTGGTAGTGTGTATTAGCATGTCTGTGTCTTTGTTAGCGTGTAAGTCTGTATGTTAGTGTGGGTGTTAGTGTGTATTAGTGTGTCTGTGTTAGCGTGTAAGTCTGTTTGTTTGTTAGTGTCTGTGTGGTTGTTAGCGTGTCTGTGTTATCATGTAAGTCTTTATGTGTGTTAGTTTTTGTGTGGTAGTGTGTATTAGCATGTCTGTGTCTTTGTTAGCATGTAAGTCTGTTTGTTAGTGTCTGTGTGTTAGTGTGTATTAGTGTGTCTGCGTGGTTGTTAGCGTGTCCATGTTATCATGTAAGTATTTCTGAGTGTTAGTGTCTGTGTTTTAGTGTGTATGAGTGTGTGTCTTTGTGTGTGTTACGGAGTGTGTTCTCTTTAGCTTCATTCCTAATGTAGAAACCTGGGAGTCAACCAAAGGGGCCTATCTATCAAGCACCGTACGGAGCTTGAGGGCCTGTGTTTCTCACAAGAGCTGCTGGTGCAATGCTGAATACGGAGAGCGTATTGCTCTCCGCATTCAGCGATGTCTGTCGGACCTGATCCGCACTGTCGGATCAGATCCGACAGACATATGATAAATAGGCCTCAAAGTATGTGGAGTGTATTTTTCAACAACTACTGTATATTTTGTTGATTTCCTGCCTGTTGTTTTGTTGATTTCTAAGTCTCCTTTATTTTTCTCAACAACATTGGGCAACCCTTCTTTTTTTGTCCCTTTTATCCTGGAACTTTTCATACTACATTTTCCAATCTTCAGTTTACTTATATTGTTCATGTTTTTACTGTAATATAAAACACATTGTCTGCAAAAAAGCAAAATAAATCATTCATTTTAAATACTATTATTTCCGTGTTTGCCTTGTCTTGTATGAAGCACAGAGCTCCTTAAAAATTGATGCTCTAGTAAACAGGTTTTCTCTTGTTCCCTTTCTAGTAGAGGATTCATTTTTTTGAAGGGTGGTCTACATTGCTGTTTGATAGCTTTCAGGGTATTTAATGGGAAATAGTCATAACCTTCTGCTAAAAAGTTAATCATATAAACAAATTTGTTCTTGTCTAGTTACCACAAAAGTATATGTGTGGACCAGCCAATCAATTGCTGCGGGTCTTAATAGGGTGATTAAACTATGCATTTAACCTTTTAATAGCTGTTAACAGGGGAATATATATATATTTTTAACTATAATAAAGGAATCAAACAGTTTAGATTTTTCTTGTATTATGTCCCTTTAAAGACATAAATAGAATAAATGTAGTGGTTTTAAAAGCCACTATGGTCTTCATGTACTAAGCACCGGATGCTGCCTCTCTGCAACCTTTGATGAATTTGGGTTGATTGAAAGGCCTTGCAGGAGAGCAAGGGTGGTGCATAAGCAAAGCAAATACTTGTGCAATATGACATTGCTACACTGGCGGGCGCACAGGTTTGGAAAACCTTGTCCACCCGCTTAATAGTATCTATATATAAAATATTCCAGTATATAATACTAACATTGTGTTATCCAACAGTTTAAAACTACTGATAATGATTAATAGGTTTACCAATATTTTACCTTTATCTGATATTGCTCAAAGGGACACTGAACCCAAATTTTTTCTTCTGTGATTCAGATTGAGCATGAAATTTTAAGCAACTTTCTAATTTACTCCTATTATCAAATTTTCTTCATTCTCTTGGTATCTTTATTTGAAATGCAAGAATGTAAGTTTAGATGCCGGCCCATTTTTGGTGAACAACCTGGGTTGTCCTTGCTGATTGGTGGATAAATTCATCCACCAATAAAAAAGTGCTGTCCAGAGTACTGAAACAAAAAAAAAGCTGAGATGCCTTCTTTTTCAAATAATGATAGCAAGAGAACGAAGAAAAATTGATAATAGGAGTAAATTAGAAAGTTGCTTAAAATTGCATGCTCTTTCTGAATTACAAAAGAAAAAAAATGGGTACAGTGTCCCTTTAAGCTTCAAAACCAGATTTTAATCAAGTATTTTTTTTTTCCAAAGCAATAAAAGGTATCTGCAAAACCAATAAAACAAGAGCATGCAGCACATTTATAACAAGCATGAAGAACATAAACAGTCCAGAGAAAGCAGATTGGCTCTAGTTACCAACCTGCTCTCACCCAAGGTAATTCAGAAAACCTGGCCTGTTGGGGAGGCCTGAGAACAGGTTTGAAAACCAGTGCTCTAAGAGAACGTTATACCCCATAGTGCTTTCTGAAACAGATTAAAGTCCTGAGAACTACTACTTGAGAGACAGTAAATGTACTGCTAAATTTTAATATTCCTTATGAATAAATATACACAGGAATAGACAAGAGGTTCCCTATGAGGGACAAAAATCAGACTTCTACAACTGATAAATTAACATTTAAGAAGAACTTCACATATAATATAAATCATAGTGAAAACATGTTAACTCTATATTTGTGATGTAATGTGGGTCGGAGGAACCAGAGTTATTCAACTGAAAAAGAGGAAATGGAAAAGGTTTTTAAAGGGACATTATACACTCATTTTTTCTTTGCATAAATGTTTTGTAGATTATCTATTTATATAGCCCATAAAGTTGTTGGTTTTTTTTTTTTTAAAAAATGTATAGTTTTGCTTATTTTTAAATAAGATAGCTCTGATTTTCAGACTCCTAACCAAGCCCCAAAGTTTTATGAGTGTACTTGCAGTGGGCTTTTCAGCAGAGCTAAACTAAAGCTTCTAAGTACGTTGTTAAACAGTTTTATACTGGATTTTTATATCAGTATCTGTGCATCTTATTCTTTATAGCAGTGTCTATTACATGCAGTTATATAAAAATGAGTTTATACTGTCCCTTTAATGTAACATAAAGGTGCAGAAAGAAAAATGCTCCAAAGTGAAAGTTTAATTTTAAATCTTATGTCTCTTTAAAAGCTAAAATTAGTGCAATTTTAGGATGAAAACCTTGATAGAATGCAAACAAAGAAAGCACTCTTCTCCATGTGTACAGTTTATTGGAAAACAGAATAAAATTAGAACAAATAAAACCCTAAAACTAAGAAACATAAAAACAAATAATAGTAAACTATAAAAAAAAAATTCACGTAAAAAAAAAAGTGATGGTAGTTGTATAATTGTGTCAAAACAATATTGTAGTCATAGATTGGTGACCAAAGATGGTACCAGATATTGATAGATTCAGTGTTTTTTACATATGCTTAGCTCCAACACCGGGGTCATAGAAAAGCTTATAAAATGATTTATCTACAAGAATCCACATAGACATTAATGGTGAATTTAGCAGAAAAATTATAAGTTAAACTGTTGTAAAGGAGTGAGATTGACCCAATTATAATGTACTAATTAGTACTAATAGAGTAAAATATTTCTGGTCATTAGCACATCTTTTGTATTTAATTGCAAGAAGACATTTTACTTCTCAGACCTGATCATATTTCATACTGTCAAACATTTGGAATTCAATTTGTGTTATTTGTAGTCACTTGATAGCATCAGACCGTATAAGTGTATGGTTCGGTTCAAACATAGATAATCATAACATAGGTTGTATATTTGACACATATCAAATTCAAACACTTTTCATAAACATATTATTTTCCTCTGTTCCATTAGTAGTTTTTTTTTTCTTTACTCTCCATACTCTTCTCCTATGAGGCCTGATGATGTAAAACTAGCCGACATTGAGAGAAATCAGACAACATTTTTGTGGTCTTTTTTTGAACATTATATTGATATATATGCATCTCTTCTTCAAATCCAGAACCCTGCTAGATAAACAGGTCTCAATTTAAAATCAGTCTTTATTAAAATTTTGAGGGGCCTTAGAGTACTGATGAGACGACTTAGATAATCTCACCAGAACAGAGCTTTAGATCTTCTGGTCTATGCCCAGTGCCATCTGTAAGATGGAAAAGCCTTATTTCTGTGTTCTTTTCTTGGTACACAGAACATTCCTAACACATGGGGACCAAAGTCAATATTTTAAAAGCCTTAAGAGCCACATTTAAATGTATGATTATTAAACACAGAAATAATAATATACTTCCTAATAATGTTCAGTGGCACAACGGTTTTAGGTACCACCTATCTTCTGTTGTCCCCTTTAGAAGGCTCCTTTGAGATTTAGCCACCCAAAGCACAAATTTGTATTCCTGACTTTTCCTAGGGCCACAAAAAACATGGGCCACAACTAGTACTTCTGCAGGAGGCCTTTGGGCCGCCAGATGGCCATGCTTGTTGTAGAGTGTAAATAAAAATAGAGGACTTCAAGAGAAAACATCAAACTTTATTTGTGCATTTAAAACCACAAACATTTTTCACAGTCTGACATCACTGTTTGAACCTTAAGTTTTATGACCTAAACATACAGAACATTTCAGAGCTGACACAATCCAGGTCACATTCCATTTGTAAAATTATTAGCCAGTAGTAACAACAAACATTTTCATAAGCCAAAATGAAGATAATCATTGGTATTTCCATTTGTGCATATTTTTTTTTACGTTAAAGGAAAATTATACACTCTTTTTTTTTTCATAAATGTTTTGTAGATGATCTATTTATATAGCCCATAAAGATTTTTTTTTTAAATGTATAGTTTTGCTTGTTTTTAAATAACATTGCTCTGATTTTCAGACTCCTAACCAAGCCCCAAAGTTTTAGAAGAATACTGATGTATACCTACTCCAGCTTGCTTCTATTTGTGTAAAGGGTCTTTTCATATGCAAAGGAAGGGGAGGGGGAGTGTCTGATATTTCCCACTTGCAGTGGGTGTTCCAGCTAACCTTTTAAACAGAGCTAAACTGGAAGCTTCTAAGTAAGGTTTTAAACAATTTTATACTCGATTTTCATATCAGTACCTGTGCATATTATTCTTTATAGTAGTGTCTATTACATGCAGTTATATGAAAAGTGGCGTATACTGTTCCTTTAAGTAAAATGCCATGAGAACCTGTTACTCTGGATGTCCAGGCTTTCCACGTATCTTTAAGAGACCTAATAAATGTATGTAGTACTTGTAAAGTGGGGCTAATCACCCGTAAGAGTTTTTTAAGGCGCTGCTCATTTTATCAACCTTGGAAGGATGAAAGGCTGAGTGGACCTCGCCGGGGATTAAACCTGCAACCCTTGGGTTGCTACAGAACTCAGCCACAGTGCCTTAGCATGCTGAGCTATCTGTCCGGCCAATAAAGATTTGTCTGATTTGAAGTAACCAGCCATTGCAATAGCAGCCATCTGTTGAGAAATGGAAAATTGTATTTGCTAACCAATCACATTGCTTTTTATAAATTAAAAAATTTGATTAAACAACAAATTAAATATGTTTTTATTAAATAAAGCAATGTGATTAGTTAGTAAAAGAGTTTAAAGTGAATGATGCTGTTCCAATTCCAAGTGGCTAACTGCACCAATAAGAGTTGCTGCTTAAGTTTTTGTACTGAAGAGAGCATTATATAGAATGCAAGCACACATTCTCTACAATTTATGTTAGTACAGTAGCAGATGAGAAGGATTTATTCTTTTCTTGGTTGTATCTCAGAAAAGTATTTATAATGGGGAAAAACAAAGGATAAAAAGCTCAAGGTAACTGAAGGTTTTAACATGCCATATATACTTAAATGTTTTTAAATCCAAACATTATTTTAACAACATAGACTAAACACGTGTCCATTTATGTAAGCCAGGGAGATGTATTTAATACAATACAATTCTGATTACTTTGAAACGTACTTAATGTGCGTTTTGCTTCCACGCCGTATGTTTCCTTGTTATAAACAAGTAGTTATCTAACTCAACAAAAACCTTCACCATACAGACAATTAGCAGTATGCATTATAAAAAATCAAACTCACTAAACACTTTTTTCATACATTATGAAAGGTAAGACATTTTAGAGGAAATCAATATATACTCCCACTTAAATGACATTAAATGTTCTAACTGAATGTATGCGTACATCATGCTGAATAACAAATGGAAACTATGACCAGGCATGTGTGGCTCAGTTCAGATTCCTTTTATAGGTATATTGGTAGTTTGTTTTAACTCACTGTTAAATGTACATTTTAAAAAGGGAGTGGAAATTAAGATATGATCATTGATAAAAAGAAATTGGTTTGCTTATCAGTCATGTTACTGGCTAAAGTACTTTATTAATTATTGATGTTACTGTTGCATTTTTTAAACTTTTTATTATTACTATTTATTTATAAAGCGCCACATAATTCCTTAGCATTTGAATATGGCTACGCAATGACATCGATTCGTGAAAAAAATAAATTGCATGGTTAATATATTTTGTGCATTTTAAAGGCCTGTAGATGATTAACAGAAGGGACAAGAAAGGCAGTTGCAATACAGTTTATCAAGTATTAGTGACTAACTCCCTGGTGCCTTTCAGTTCGTCCCATTTAAAAGATCTAAAAAATGTTTCTATTAAATTATGTAACACATTTCTCTATAACAACTATATTGTATGTGCACTGTATTTCAGTGTATATTTTTGTCATTAGCAGCATGTGTATCTAAGAGCAGAAATATGTTTTCACCAGTTGTTTGTCTTTAGTGTTTATGTATTTTTCTTTAGGTAAGTGTGTGGCGGCTTAGGAAATTGGGCTCTCTGTTTCTGAGAATGAAACGGAGCACCCTCAAAAATACAGTTTAAAACCAACCGTAGTCATCAGAAGTCTCAAGATTTAAAGTTCAGCACATTGAAATTTTACATGAGAACATTCTGATACCCAACTGTTGGACCTCATAGCCAGAACATGCTTTCTCTATATGCCACTCTTATCTTCTAGGATCCTTTATCCCCACCTCATCCAATTATAGAGCGGGCCCCGGGGTAAGAGTGTGGCCCTGCCATTTTGTGTCCATGCTTATAGCAGCATGTGGTTGTGTCTGTGGGTTGTTAGTAAAGTATTAGTCTTTGTGTTTGGCTAGGTTCTCTTGTGTGTTAGACAGCATGTGTTATGAACAACATTTGTAATTCTGTGAATATATCCAGGGGTTTGTTGGAGCATGAATGTTTTTGAAGATATATTTTTTATATTGTGCATGAAGTGTATCTTAATATCATCATGAGTCTGTGTGTGTTACCAGTAGTGTTAGTGTGTATGTTTTATGTAGTTAATATGTATAATACTAGCAGCATCTGAATTTCATACAGCAATTTCATCAATAACAAATGTGTAGGTGGGTGCTTGACTGTGTGTGTTTTACTAACTTTATGTGTGTCTCTGATTTGACTGTTTTTGTCTCCATTTTCTTAGGATTCATTTTGTTCAGAACTAATCCTTCTACTAGGTGTCGGAATCAATATT
Source organism: Bombina bombina (assembly GCF_027579735.1). Taxonomy (NCBI): domain Eukaryota; kingdom Metazoa; phylum Chordata; class Amphibia; order Anura; family Bombinatoridae; genus Bombina; species Bombina bombina. The sequence continues at coordinate 788,844,553 of NC_069499.1, forward strand.
ATTATATTGATATTTTGGTGGTTTGTTGACCGTTGAGTAAGAGTGAAGTGGTCTTTGTATACCTGCTCTTTGCAGTCACAGAAATAATAAAAAAAAATAATGCTTTAAATTTTTAGTTGAGAAATAAATGATTCAAATTACTTAAAAATAATGCTCAATCATTTTACCATCCCCCCCCCCCCCTTTTTCTCTGGCTATGTAGTTAGAATGGACAAACATTTCTATCTTAGCATTTTAATACAAGAGCAAATATTCCTGTTAAAAAATTCTGCCATTTAAATGTATTATGAGAAATAATGGAGTATTATATTATCGAAATATTGGTTCCAATAGACTTACAATGTTACATTTCATAAATAGGAAAGTAGCATCTAGCAAAAATTCAGCATTCATTCTGAGCTGAGCAAAGGCAGCCAACATATGTTAATTTTTAACAAACGTTTAGAATCATTTGGCCATCCTAATTGTGACAGAGATCCAAATAATGCACAAGGTATTGAATTAGTAACACACTTTCTATAACATGAGCTGAAAGAAACACAGGGCAGCTCTTCTAATATTGAGATCTCCTTTTATATTGCTTCTCAGTAAAAGAACCTTTGGGAAGGTCGATATACATCAGACACGGTACTGTGGAATTTTACTATTGAACTACTACTGTGTGATTCAGACCCATTACTTGCGGGTGCATTTTATATTTTGCTTATCAGGGAGCGCTGAATATTCTTTTTTGTTTGTATTTTCTATAACATGCAAAAAATATAACATGCAATTAAAAAGATACTTACGTTAAACCTCAACACTAACCTTTTTTTGTCCAACAGAACAGTTTGCATTGTATTAATGCTACCATTTTGCTGCAATGGGCACATACTTTAGGGTAGTGCTTATTGCACTCAACTACATGAAGCCTAAAAGTATAGGGTACCCACTCACTAAATTCCTATAGAAAATCCATAGCATATACAGCATACCTGAGATTGTTATCTTATAATATAGTAAGGTAATTAAAAAAGAAAAACAACATATAAAGTGAAATGAAAACACAATAATCATAGATTAGAATATTCATATATTAAGAATATAATAGCCTGCAAAATGCCTGTATGATAGCAGTAACTTAAAAAGAGCAGGACACCACTACATGGGCTTTCTTGGTATTTATTACAATAATTATCCCACTGTTAATGTGTTTTGAAGATATTTTTATACTTCCTTAGCTCATTAACACTTATACAATAAAGAAGGTGTTTTTTTACTCCTGTGCAAATGTAATGAATGTAATGATGTAGTGTAAACTCAGCTCCTCATGTAGGGAGTTTTTTTTTTTTTAACTGCTTGTTAATTGTACCATTGGAATGAATATTTTATTATCTAAAACAGGTGGTGAAGAATTATAAGATATTTTACTGGAAAAAGCATTTAAAGAACAGTATGTTAATATAAATAGGTGTGCTTCTTTTATCTTTTCTTTTTTTCAACTTTGGATCTCCAGTATTTACAGAAAATTTTATTGCTCAGTCTTTACAAGTATATGGTTTTATTATTATTATTATTATTATTATTATTATTATTATTATTATTATTATTTTCCTTTGGTTTATGTCTGGTGTAGTGTATAGTGTGTTAGCACAAACAAAGCATTTTGCAGTATCGGCAAATAAATTAAAAAAAAAAAAATATATATATATATATATATATATATATATAAAGGGCAATAGGTCCATCACAAGTCAGCAGTTCATAAATAGAAAGCAGAGTGCATGGCAGCCAGAGGGTCCTGCTCACCTGCAATATATAAATCCAAAGGAAAAAGGGTCTGTGTTACCCAAAACGTTGCTGTCTTTTCATGATGACACCTCAATAAAGGTTTTTCCACTTTTATGAAACAGTGCTGGAGCCACTTTTCCTTTGGATTTCTATATATATTTATACTGTATATTTTTCCCCAACCACTGGAATCAGTCCACCCATCACAATTAGTCCCCTTTATATAGATCCTTCACTGCAGTATCCTCAGGGGAAGTCTAGTAGATTTGGGGTCAATAACAGTAGATGTTTTAGCAATCAGAAGATAAATCACTCTGATGGCTATGGAGGTTAGGGTATTAATAGTGGCAGAGGGCCTACTGATTAGGAGGCTAATAGTGGAGGGGAGTTGGCTGTTTATGGGTGAATCTCAGTAGAGATCTTAGTAATTAGAGGGTGCACTGATTTCCGTGTTTAATTGAGGTGAGGATTATGGCGGTTAAGAGGATTTGTTTTATTTTTGGCTGGTCTGGCAGTTTAGGGGTGAATAGCAGTTGGAATATAAAAAATAAGATTGCTCGTTGCGATTCTTACCATTTTTGGTAATAGTTTACAAACATTTTTATAAAGAGTTATTTAAAAGTTGATTATTTGCTGCATTGGGCAAATGGAATCAACCTGTAATATAATGGTAAATTTGTTCATCGTACTAGTTAGTGAGTCCCATGATACGTATGAGGTGTACTAATATAGGTATGTGCGTGACACAAGTCTTTGGATATATTTTTTTAATATAATTTAAAAAAAATATAATTTGCAAGAGAACAAATTAATATGCTTCTCAAAATCAATAACATACCAGAAGCCAAGCAATAAATATTGTAAAATCATTTAACACTGTAATTTTCACAGTTGAGCAAATGAAGAGAAGTTCAGGAATAAATATATTGAATAGTATGTTCCAAGTTTTCTTTGCTGTGGCCAAATATGGACAGATATGAGGTTGTGTTAATAATCACTGTGTAGAATGTTGCAAACTCAGGTAAACTTCGCCAAACGTATTATTATGGAGCACTCCACCCTTTGCAAATCATGAATCCATTTTTCAATGTTGATTTACTTAATTAAACAATTTAAGGTTAGGTGCAGTCATAGGAGGCAGGTGAGGCAGCCCCTCACCTGTCCTATGTGTGTAATTACACTTGATTGAATACACTTTAATAATAAAAAAATTCTAAAAAAATTATTTTGTATTTATTGGTGACCCCCAACACCCCTCCACCCCCCCGCTCAGCTATTTTTTTTATTACTTTTGACTTTGAGTTTTGCGCCATAATTTTTCAAATACATACACATTGTGCAAGTAGGTAGAAGCTGTGAGCCCTTCCGTTGCGCAATATGATGTATTTGTTTGTATGGGCCAGAGACTGCTGCAGTGCCACCCAGTGGCGAAGAAGCTTTAACATTGTCTCCTCTCCACGGCCCATACTGCTCCCATAGAAGTTGGTCTATAGCAGCCTCGGGAGCCCTCAGCCTTGCCTGCCTGCAGTGTCAGCCAATCAATGCCAGTTTCTGACACTGGGACCGTGGACGTCAGTGGGTGGGACTTGAGTGGTGTGAGATGAGCTGATTAGATCTGGCTCTGCAGTGGGGAGGCGTGGCCATGGATGTGAGTGCCGTTGGAGTCGGAGACTGGAGTCGGACTGATAGTGGCTGTGCTGGCGGGAACTTCTTCAAGTAAGTGAACTTGAAGCAGGAGGGAGGGGGAGCTGCAGTGCTGCAGTCTCAGTGCATGTCCGTGGTTGGTGAGAGTGAGACCGATGCCTATAAACTGTTGCTCCTCTTCGCCAGTGGTGCAGCGGCAGCCGCAACAGTTTATAGGCATCATACTCAACCTGGTACTTGCAGCAGGGGTCAAACTGTCAAGAGATGCCGTAAAGGGCAGAGCAGGCTACACTAAGCACACTGGCAGGCAGTGAAACATAGTGTGAGTACTCAGAGGGAAGGGCTAGAGGGGTAAGGAGACAGGCTGTTCCCAACAGTGATCCAGTGAGCCGTCTCATTTCCAATCCATGTGGGCTCGATTACTATGTATTTGTACTGAGCTTCCAGCGCCTGCTCCAGCTCATACTCAAACTGGTCTTGTGCATTGTCCCCATTGTAAATCTCGTGCACAATGTAGCATTCACCCAATGAAAGGGCCACCCTCATATCCTTTTATGGCCCCACTAAAACTACAGGTCTCATAGAAGGCACTACATCATATGGAGGGATGTGCTCTGTCAGATGACGGTGGTGTTGATCTTCTAGAGCTAGGTACCACATCACCCAGACTGGAGGAAGAGTTGACCCCTGATTTACTTGTGTAGATCTTTCCTTGTTTTGCCTTTTGTTCATGTTGTTCCGTGTACCCTCATGTTCTCTAGTTTCATGGGACTAGGGATAAATCCAATTTCACAGCCTTCTTATGTTTGTCTCTTTAATGTAAATATATAGCATGGAAAAGTTATGTTATGCTGTGATCTCCTGCACATTACTTACTTATTTTTAATATTTATTTATAATGTTTTGCTGTTTTAGTCTTGTTCATCTTTCAATTAAGACAAGTTTAAAAAATAAAAAAATAAATTGTTATTTCCAACATTGACAATAACAAAGAGAATTGAATCTAGTGCTTGAAACTTTGCTGTGATCACTTTAAAGAGTCTAAACATTAGATCCCATTGTAAATGGTTAATACTCCGACTGATAGTATGACTATTCAAGGAAGGAATATTACCAGCAGGCTTTATTGAACAGAGATCTTTTTTTCAATTATTTGAATAGAGCTGTACTGCTTTGCTTTGTGGAGTTATCAGTATATTTATTATTTTATTAGATTAGCTGAGCAGTGATCTCATTCAGTTACATTTTCTGATTAGTGTTTACAAAAGGAAAGACATTTTTATTAGTATTGTACATTACATTGCCAGGTTGCCTATATTCTGCTGCTTGAGAATATCCTCAAATTAAAAATTACTTTAAAACCAATAGAATGTTTAATTCAAATTAGATTTTATATACATTGCAACTATTATGTAACATTAATCTACACCTGCCTGAGCAACGCAAGATGCAATATTAGCACCATATTATACTGAACATCAGGGAGACAAAATCAATAACCCAGAATTGTATTTATTATACTGTATAATGTTCAGAAAATGATTGGAACAATAAAATGTAGTTATCTACTGGTTAATTGGTATATTTTATGCATGGGGACAGTAACATCAGCTTCAGCTAATCTGAACAAAAATAATACAGTGATTTAAAGGGACATGAAACCCATATGTTTGCTTTCATGTTTTAGAAAGAGCATGCAATTTTAAATAACTTTCCAATTTACATCTAATATCTAATTTTCTTCATTCTTTTGATATCCTTTGTTGAAAATCATATTTAAATATGCTCAGTAGCTGCTGATTGGTGGCTGCACATAGATACCTCATGCGATTGGCTCACCCATGTTCATTGCTATTTCTTCAACAAAGGATATCTAAAGAATGAAGGTGTATCCTAGCCACTGCCTCACCAGCCTCTGATGTCACCGCACGTCACTGGAGCTTATTGTCCATTTAAGATGATAATTGTATAAAATATAAGAGTTCAGCTAGTCATATGTTGGAAGACTGAAATTATATCCAGACTCTTAATGACCAACATTAACATAGAATTAAATATGCATATATGGCTCTATTTATCAAGTTACTGGCGCAGCTTTAGAGCCGTTGTGGTGCAGACTCTCTCCTAACCATTCTCTCATCTTAGAGGTGGCTGAGTTAAATTATCTTGGGCCTAGGGTGTTTGACAGACCCTGCTGTAGCAGTGGCTGGAGTTGCACAAGCAGTTGTTTGTGTGATAATAACTGCGGGCAGTGAAAGACGAAAGAAGGAAAGAAAAAGGAAAGAAGAATACATTTTCTATTGTAATCTCCTCTAAATATGAAGTGAAGAAACTTAGATGAAAAAAAAAACAAGCTCCTGTGATTGCAGATTTCCTTTTTTTTCTGTTTGGATACATGATAGAGGGGTAAGGATGTTCTGAAAGCTGGCTCCTGCTTTATGTGAGATTTATGGACATTTGGTTTAAGAGTGCTGGTCCACATTCTTTTCTATACATTTTTCTGTTGTGCTAATATGTTTTTTGTGAGGGCATCACAAGTAGGGGTGGGTGAATGTTTTGCAATATTTGAAAAATGAAACAAATTTTAACACATTTGTTGGTTCGTTTCTAATTTTTAAATGTTTGTATAACATTCTAACATTTGTTTAATGTATTAGTATTTCTAATGCTATCTTTAAATTTAATTTTCAAATTATGCAATATTTGAAATTATTATTTTTTTATCAATATATTTGTATCTATTATGTAACAATTTACTAAATTCCCTACCACATGAACTATTGAACTTCTGAATAGTATTTGTTAAATTGAATGTTACATTTGAAATTTAGAATGTGGAAATTCAATCTAATTATGAACGTTTGATAACTAAAGTAACATTGGAAAACCAGAAATAACATTTGATTGCTAAATTTTAATGGATTTTCTCCACATTCGATTGTTCAAAACCAATGTTCACAGGACTATTTATTCTACCAAGCGAATCGCTCTTTCACCACATTCGCCCATCCTTAATTACAGGAGATGTGCACGTTTTGCCAATGTGTTTGACCCAATAGCTTGTTTGTCAAAAAGAAAATAAGTGGCACCACTAAACTAGAAGACTTTTTATTGACTATCCCCTTAAGTACATGATTAACAGGAATTAAGAAAGGCTAAAACTATATCCAGTCATTAAAAGGGAAGGTAAAGGCAAAATGAATATTCAGTTATCCAGATAGCTCATGCTAGTTTAAGTAACTTTTACATTTACTTCTGTAATCAAATTTGCTTTAGTCTCTTGGTATCCTTTGTTTAAGAACCTACTAACAGCAATGCATTAATTGACTTAACTAAAAACATCTAGGGATATGACATATGTGGTGGGAACACCAGTCACCAGCTAGCTCAAAGAAGTGCATTGCTAGTAATGAGCCTACATATCCTTTTCAACAAAGAATACCAAAAGAACAAAGGGAATGTGATAATGTGATACTAAAAGTAAGCTAGATTTTTTTAAAAACTGAATTGAATGCACTGTCTGCATCATGTATGAATGTTGACTTCACCGTCCCTTTAACAAAGTAGAACATGATTATGTTATATAAATATACAGTGTGTGTTTGTGTGTGTATATATATATATATATATATATATATATATATATATAAATATAGTGTGATGAAGAGAGTACATGTATTAGATCTAATTGTCCACAACAAATCATCCATGTTCACTCTATATGCCAATATACCCATCCATCCCTCTGTCTACCTATTTTTCCATCTGCCTGTCTATTAATCCACTTTGTCAGCTTTTCTCTGTCTTAGTATCTCTCTGTTTTTTGCTTCTGATTCTTTACACTCTTGCTTTCTCTTTCTGTTTTTGCAGAATGCTGCATTTCTTGATCCACTTATTTTGTAAATGTTACATTATACAGTTTATTTCATGACTATATAAAAAAAACTATTTATATTGTATTTGGTGCATTTTATAGAGCAGGTAAGTAATATAAATGTGAATAGAATATATACCAACAGATGGCTGCATAATAATCTCTTTAAATTGTACATATTAGTAGAATAACTATTTTTTATTAAAATCACTAAACTGGAAAGAAAAAAATATTAAACTTTTTTTTCTAAGTTTTATTAAAAATGTTTAAAGGATAAGATCTGATAAATTACACAGTTCAGATGTTCATACTACTTTATCTTACATTGAGAGAATGTAAATTAGTTTTTGGTTCTCATAAAAGATGAAGGATTAGTGATGGCATATATATCAGCTTGTGACTTTTAAAGCATTTTCCTATTTTTTGCCATGTGTTCATTTTAAATTGAGTAGAAAAAAAAATATTTTCATAAAACTGGAAAAGTTAAAAAAAAATAATATTCCAAATCCATTCACTATGAAATGGTTTATGGAAGATATGTAAGAAAATACACTAGATACAAGATTATAAGCTAAGAAATTTGCAAACAACCAGAAGGCAACATGACACAGTGGTGATGAATAATTTAGAGCCAATATTTCCTGTTCTGATTAGTTTTGCTTTGTATTTAATTCCCAAGCCCTATCTGGTTAAGAATTTTGAATCATAGACAGTAGAATTATGGTGCAAAAGTGTATAGTTGCCTTATATTACTGCCTAGTTCATAATATGAAAGTGACATCATAAAAGAAATTATATATTGAAAAAAATGGACCCACTGAATAAAATATTTTAATCTTTTTTTTTTTTTTTTTTTTTTTAAACTTGCAAAGAGATTTTTTTTTATTGACAAGAATAATATCCTACTCTTCTTTACTACATTTCTGTAACAGTGTAAACTAAAATGAGAAAAAAAAAAATAAAGATTAAAGATATTGTTGGAGTTATAAACTAGAATCAATTTGGTATTTAATTTTACATTAATGGGCTCAAATCAGTTAAAATAGTTTTTCTGGTTCTCTTATATTTATGGTGATATTGCATTGCTAAAACACATCAGATAGTTTGCATTTCAAACCTTCTTTAGTAGTACTGAGTGGTGGCTCAGGGAGGGTGTTGTTTAATAGGTTAGAATCTTCAGTTCTTGAAAGGTATCAATAGCAGCAAATTTGCAGTGCAGTTCATTTTTACATGTATTTTGATCTGTTCAGAACATGAAAAAAGGTAAATGGACAATAGTGCCTTAAAGGGTTACTAAACATTAATAGAAAGTTAGACATAATGATGTATTCAAAAGCAAAGAATAACCTAAGGGGCCGAATTATCAAGCTCCGAATAGAGCTTGATGCCCCTGTTTCCGCGGGAGCCTTCAGACTCGCCAGTCGCCAGAAACAGCAGTTATTAAGCAGCGGTCTAAAGACCACTGCTCTATAACTGGTCCTCTGCCTCTGTGGCTTCATTCTGCAATCCGCCCAATCCTATACGATCCGGCTGATTGACACCCCCTGCTAGCAACCGATTGGCTGTGAATCTACAGGGGGAGGCATTACACAAGCAGTTCTGGTGAACTGCTTGTGCAATGTTAAATGCCGACAGCGTATTTTCAGCGTTGTCTGTCGGACACGATACGCTACAGTGTATCATGTCGGACAGACATTGATAAATCGGCCCCTAAGAATAATAAAATTAAAAAAAAAGTAAATGTCTTTTTTTTTTTTTTTTTTTTTTTTTTAAATATTAGAAAAATATGAGTAGCATTTTATTTTCAATAGGGTAATGGGGACTTCCATGTTGGAAGTTTGGTTTCCCTTTAGAAAACTCATCTCCTCTGCTGAGGAAAGTTAGAGAAAGATATATCTAAGTTACTACATTGTTCAAACAACAGATGTGTTGAATATTTAGTAATGTTAGGCTTGTGAAGTTTGGACTGGTCTAATTCTCATGGGAATAGAAAACTTTGTTCAATTTTAAATGACAGTAAACGGAGGGCAAAATATATAATATGTTTTGCCATTTTCTTCATTCTGTGCATAACTAAACATTGTATATTACAATCTCAATTTGTTTAATATCCCTTTACATTAGAAATGCAGATACAGTATAAGCAGTAGAAATAAATGACTACCCACACTCAAAATTATCAGCTTCTAAAATTAAAGGGACATAAAACAAGTTGGGATAGAGACAAAATAAACTTTAATTACTTTACCTGCAAATTTATAAAACTTAAAAATTACTTTATTACTTCTTCTTAAAACAAGGCATATTAATAAAAACACAGCACACTCCTGATAGACATGTCTAACATGTTTCGGCTTTAATTAGCCTTAATCATAGACTCTACTTGTCATAACCAATTGGTGTCTTTTATTTCACTCCCTTTGTGTTGATTGGTTGTCTGTGTTAAATGTTTCTAGCTCCTTTTCCCTATTTTGTCTGAGGATACTGGTTACTTGTTAGTGCTCACCTAAATAATATTTTATTATTACAATAACCGATTGATATTCTATTTAGTAATGTTAGATAAGATAACTTTTATGCACAATTCCTTTTTTATGCACAATATTAGATAAGATAATTTTTATGCACTATTCCTTTGCAGTAGTTGTCAATATTTCTAAAAGAATTAACATTAATTGCTTTTATTTTAGTAATTACCATTGCTATCTTCGGCATTATGTCTTCCTACTCTCATTACTTCTATTTCCATAGTTTGACAAAACACATCTTTTGTATGTATCTTGGTATTAATACACACATGATCCCCATTGTTGATAATATTATTGTGGATTTAACATACAGATTTGCTAGTCAAGTATCAGAGGTGGGGGCATATTCTATTCCCTCCTGGTTATTACCAGTGATATTTATTATGATGTTATCCTTAGAGAAATGCTTTTATCTATTCTTTTGGGGCATAGTTATGGTGCAGTTAGGAAAGTACAAATGGAACACAATATCTTTGCTGTATATTAGATTTTCAATATATTATTGCCAGTGATTAATGAGATCAGTCTCGATATTTAGGCCTTTCGGCATTCGTGTGTTCAATTTGAAAATCCAAAAAGCCTCCTTTTTATATAGCTCCTTTACTCTATTGCCTCCTCTAGGTTTGTTTTTAATAATATCTATAATCATCCAGGTAAATGTTTTAACACTACCTCCATGTTCATAGATAAAATGCTTAGATGCCCCTGTTGCTGTCCTCCCTTTCTCAATGTCATTCAAATGTTCACGTATCCGTTCACGTGTCTCTCGTGTCGTGCACCCTATATACTGTTTCTGACAGAATGTACAGGTAATTGCATAAATTGCAAATTCAGAACGACAGTTGGTACAATAGTTACAATCAAAAACTCGTTGCGTATAGCATGACTGAAACACCTTGCCACTGGTGGTATATCCACATGCAGTGCAGCCATGTGAACCACATTTATAGTGTCCCTGATGAAAGAGTATCAAACATGGTGGGATAAAAAATCACTAGAAAAATATATAGATCTAAATATGATACCTCGGGGCCTAAGGTTAAAGAAAAGGCCAACTTTCCTACAGGTGGATGATGCTTTTCTTAATGAGTGGAATGACATACTCACAGAGTGCTCAATAAGGCTTATGCACCTAATAATAAAACACAAAGAACAAAAACTGATGGAGGCAAGACATTCCATACAAGACATACAAAAAGATCTAAACAGCTTTGTGGGACATAACAGTTATGAGAAACTAGACAATCTACTTAAACAAACTGTAGACAATATGAAAAGAGACATTGATAAATTAAAGTTTCGTAAATTTACGAGGGATTCAGAGGATTATACCCATAATAGGGTCTATCTAAAGAATATACAACAGAACAAAAGAAATAGACGACAACGTAGGCAGTACAGAGGGAGTGACATAGAGCCCAAAGAGACACAAATGCAACAACAGCCTTCAAGTACCAAGAAACAAGTGACTTTTTCAGATACGGACCCTGAGTCTAATGATGAATATGAAGTACAAGAGTTTGTGGACTTTATGACAAGTGGGCCCTCATCAGATGAGGCCGAATTAACTAATGATATTGATGTGATAAATACATTAGACATACACCATAACCCACAGCCCCAACTTCCACAGGCAAAAGCAAATGAAGGCACACATAAACATAAGCAGGCTGGTAGAAATAGATATGGCAGAGTTCTTGAGAAAGATGGACACCCTAAACAAGGGGTAAACATAGAGCAGCCGCAGGTTTTTCACGAGGCCGCAGCCGGACAGGGAGGGGGCGGAAGGGGGAGAGGTTGGATACTCAGATCTCAAACGATGCAGGGAGGAGAGCAGCCCCAGGCTCAGAGGGAGAGGTACACATTAAGGAGAGGGAAGAAGAACAAATACAGAGTTTAAAAATAATAAACTTATCAAGTGTCACATTAGAAGAATCAGAGTTAGAAGTACTTAGGTTGGGTCTTAATTTTGTACCCTCAGTAGATTTTGACGTGTTCGAGACTTTGCTTGATGTGAACAGATTGGTTCGCAAATTAACATTAAAAAAGTTTTTCAATACAGAATTGGTAGAGTCAGATGCTGCACAGACTAAAATCAATGTTGATAGACGGGAGGAGAATGATTACTTTCAGGTTAAGGATGCAGTGGATTTTTTATCTCTGTACCAGTTGGAAAAGGATAGTAACATACATGATAACATCAAAAACTCACACATAGGCTATAGACCCAAGTCTACATTTTACCCCACTAGAAATCGAGGGAATATATTAGAACAATTTCACAAGAGAGTGGAGGAAGACTTAGTGATATTGAAGTCACAGGGAAAAAGCCATAGAGAGAACCTTACAGCCAAACAGAAGGCCGGCCTAAAACTTCTGAAACAAAGGGTTGATGTGGTAATAAAAAATTCGGACAAGGGAGGCTCCATTGTAATTATGGATAGAAGCTCCTATATCCAAGAGGCGTTGAGACAACTCAATGATGAGGAGGTGTACCTTGTATTACGGGGGAACCCGGTTTTGTCCTTCCAAAAAGAGATGAGGAGTTTGCTGGATGACGGGCTGGAGCTTGGGATAATAGATCCGGATACCTTTGATTACTTAATGGTGGAGGAGCCGGTTACCCCGATCTTCCACCATTTGCCAAAGGTGCATAAGACATTGGAGGATGTCAAGGGACGTCCTATAGTGTCTGGTATAGGGTCCCTCTTTGAGAACCTGTCTAACTGGATAGAATCTCTGCTCCAGCCCGTCGTCTGGAAACTGCCATCATTTCTAAGAGATACCAAGCACCTGTTAAATTTAACAGAAGAATTGGTTTGGGAGCCAAATTATAACTGGCTCACCATAGACGTGGTGGGACTTTATTCAGCTATCCCCCACAAGGAGGGCCTTGAAGCTGTTAAATATATGTTAGACAGCTTCAGTGATTACGACACCAACCTTAAAAGCTATATTTTGCGAACGCTCCTATTTTTACTAACTCACAATTATTTTGAGTTTAACGGCTTGTATTACCTGCAGAGACGTGGGACAGCCATGGGGGCAAAATTTGCCCCGGCCTTTGCAAACATCTATATGGGCTGGTGGGAGCTGTCCCACGTCTATGCAGATGACAATCCCTTCAGAGACTCAATTGTAGCATACAAGCGCTACATTGACGATTTGATAATGGTTTGGTCAGGTACGGAAGCAGAGAGTGTATCCTTTATGGAATACCTAAACTGCAATAGAGCTGGTTTGCAGTTTACTTATGCCTTTGATGTCAAGAAAGTACCATACCTAGATGTGGAATTGGAAGGTGACAGAGCAGAGAGAGCAGTAATATCCACCCTGTATGTAAAACCAATTACGGCTAATGCATTTCTGCATGCAAAGAGCTGTCATCCACGCCATATGAATTATGGAGTGGCAAAGGGACAATTCATAAGGCTGAAACGCAACTGCTCTAGAGAAACAGATTACCAAGTAGAAAGCAAGTTGTTATGGAAAAAACTTAAAGCCAGGGGTTACCCGGATGGGCCTTTGAGAAAGGCTTATTTTGATGTACAAAAAATCTCTAGGGAAGATCTACTAAAGCCAAAAGCATCAGGTGATTGTACAAAAAGACAAAGTGAGATTACATTTGTGACAAACTACTCAAATCAGTACAGGGAGGTTTGCGAGATTATTAGGAAAAATTTGCCAATCTTAAGGGCAGACGAAGCATTGAAAGGAGTGATAGATAAAGGTTGCCAATTTGTTTCAAAAAGAAACTTAACAATAGGCAACATTGTGTCACCCAGCGCCCTTAGGAAATTACAGAAGGAAAGTAGCTGGCTTAGCTGTAAGGGACACTATAAATGTGGTTCACATGGCTGCACTGCATGTGGATATACCACCAGTGGCAAGGTGTTTCAGTCATGCTATACGCAACGAGTTTTTGATTGTAACTATTGTACCAACTGTCGTTCTGAATTTGCAATTTATGCAATTACCTGTACATTCTGTCAGAAACAGTATATAGGGTGCACGACACGAGAGACACGTGAACGGATACGTGAACATTTGAATGACATTGAGAAAGGGAGGACAGCAACAGGGGCATCTAAGCATTTTATCTATGAACATGGAGGTAGTGTTAAAACATTTACCTGGATGATTATAGATATTATTAAAAACAAACCTAGAGGAGGCAATAGAGTAAAGGAGCTATATAAAAAGGAGGCTTTTTGGATTTTCAAATTGAACACACGAATGCCGAAAGGCCTAAATATCGAGACTGATCTCATTAATCACTGGCAATAATATATTGAAAATCTAATATACAGCAAAGATATTGTGTTCCATTTGTACTTTCCTAACTGCACCATAACTATGCCCCAAAAGAATAGATAAAAGCATTTCTCTAAGGATAACATCATAATAAATATCACTGGTAATAACCAGGAGGGAATAGAATATGCCCCCACCTCTGATACTTGACTAGCAAATCTGTATGTTAAATCCACAATAATATTATCAACAATGGGGATCATGTGTGTATTAATACCAAGATACATACAAAAGATGTGTTTTGTCAAACTATGGAAATAGAAGTAATGAGAGTAGGAAGACATAATGCCGAAGATAGCAATGGTAATTACTAAAATAAAAGCAATTAATGTTAATTCTTTTAGAAATATTGACAACTACTGCAAAGGAATAGTGCATAAAAATTATCTTATCTAATATTGTGCATAAAAAAGGAATTGTGCATAAAAGTTATCTTATCTAACATTACTAAATAGAATATCAATCGGTTATTGTAATAATAAAATATTATTTAGGTGAGCACTAACAAGTAACCAGTATCCTCAGACAAAATAGGGAAAAGGAGCTAGAAACATTTAACACAGACAACCAATCAACACAAAGGGAGTGAAATAAAAGACACCAATTGGTTATGACAAGTAGAGTCTATGATTAAGGCTAATTAAAGCCGAAACATGTTAGACATGTCTATCAGGAGTGTGCTGTGTTTTTATTAATATGCCTTGTTTTAAGAAGAAGTAATAAAGTAATTTTTAAGTTTTACACCTGTGCCGTTTTCCTTTGGTGATTGCTGCAATACGGCATAGGAGAGTGCCGTCCGGCCAGGTTTAAGTAAGACTTATTTTTGCAAACAAATCCCAGTGGCATCTGGGTTACCCCACAGGACTTCCAAAGTGGGCCGCCAGGACCGGTGACACCCCAACTGAAGGAGACATTCCCTAGATCTTACGGAGCGGAGGATTTTGCAATACCCCGATACCAGAGGCAGAGAGGAAGTCACGTGACCGAACAGGCCGGGTGACGTCAGACGCCGACACACTGGTGAGGGGAGAGGAGGCAGAGCGGCAGTAGTCGGCACCTTCAAATTGAAATATTGGAGTAGAGAAGCCGTGAAGAGCCGCTGGGAGCCAGCCTAGCAGCATTTTGTCCTTCCGAAAACGACAGAGGGAGATTGGACGATCCGGATAGTGATCGGAGAAGATAGGGTGTCACCGAGAGCGGTAAGATTCCTTTAGCTCACTACATAGTGTGCAACTTTTTTGGTATCTGCAAATTTATACTGCAGTGCCTCGCCATTAACCCTTTCTTTTTAGTTTCTGAATTGTAAAGCTCTAACTCCCCCCACACATTTCCTTCTATGGCTGTATCTATATCTATTGTTGCTTTTGGTAGAATGCAAAAGTGAATAGGGATTATATGCTGGAGCATGCCTAGAAGCTATGAACTCAGTTGAAATACAATGCCTGTGTCTAAACACGGATAAGGGTGGGTGGAGTTGGTTGCTCCAGGCAGGTTAGCTATGTAATTCATTTTGCTTATTTTTTTTTTTTTTTTTTAAATTTTATTTATAGCCAACAGAGGGTACAATGTCATACAATGTTTCAACAACATACCTCGCAGGGTATGGCCGGCAATAAGAAAAAGATAAATACAAATTGATAAAACGGTAGGATGAAGCAATGTACATGGTCAGATATATAGCAAATATAATAGACGCAAGTGCACTGAAGATGTTGAGAATTTTGGTGAACTGAATAGCAGTCCAGGATGCAATTGTATGTACCTCACTGTTGGGTTTTTATTATTTAATGTACTAACCTAAATCTACTATTATTAAACTAAACAAAAACTGCAACTTATCAAAAATAAAAATAAAAATAAAAACAATAAAGTCAAAAAATCCAAGAGGGCGAACAAAGTAACCCTAAAAGGCGAACAAAATAATGTGATATATGATAACCAGTTTTATATGGAAATGATTCTGGGGTTAGGCATATATGGAGTTAGATGGGCGAAAGTGCTTGATACCAGCAGGATGATTGAAACGTTTACCTATGCTGAGGCATGTGAAAAGAAATTAACCCTTTAAGGACACAGCTTTCAGTTTGCTCAATTGTTTTATGACGGAAAAATTCCGTCATATGTCCTTAAGAGGTTAAGGAGATATAATATTATTTGTAGGGGTATTTGGGGTATGATGTGAATCACAATAGATATTGGCAGAGACAAGGTGTTTAAGTTGTAGCAAAAAGCCTCCATTCAAGAGAGGGCGTAACACACTAGTAGTATAGAAATATATGTCAATCTGACAGACATGCAGTATTAGTTATATGTAGATAACATTTTGCAGGGCAATGCGCGCCACATATAGCCAGGCTGGGGAAGCAAACACTTTCTAAAAGTAAGGATTATTACAGGGTGGCATATACATAAAGAATCCAAACTATCCCGGGTGCAGGAATATACTTAGACACGCTAACCATAGCACTATTTTATAGGGGAGGTGCAACACCTGCCATTGACTATGGCAGTAAGAGCACTCTCAGAGATGTCCCCGGGCAAAATGTAGCGTCACTAGTAAGAGGGTGCTCCTGTTTTAAAATATTCGTTCTCATGATGTCTACCTGTCTATATGGTTAAGAGAGCAGCGTGCGTGACAGGTTTTAGCAGCTCAGTGCACCCAGGGCATTAATCAGAGGAGTGTAGAGCGCCACCAAAGACATGACGTAAAAGTGAAATTGCACACAAAGCACATCAATTTAAGGAGGAGAATGGGAGAGAGAAAGCACAAGTGTGAAGCAGAAAGAGTTAGGCAAACAACTTATAAATCTAACAGGGTAGACTAGTATCACAGTATTATCCCTATCCGTCCGTAATAAACATTTTGCAGTTCTACATGTGCCTTGCTATCAAAGGTTCAGCATTGCGATGCACTATAGTCCCAGCGCTCCGTGTGAGAGATGTCTGCGTTAGGAAATCTGCAGCGTGTATCTCAGTCTTTAACATCTCTCTTCTAATGATCTGTTTATGGAGCGTTTCTGCACTAGCAGGAGGGCGGGAGAAAGAAAATATGGGTGCAGATAACAAGAGCTAGGCAAGCAGAGTTTAGTCCTCGGCAAGATAAATTGGCTAAGCTGTCCATGTTAAACCCTTTGTCAACTTGTGTGCCATATAAACAGTAACACGATTTGTAAGCATCTACATTACACAAAATTTTTTAACATAGCCACATCTGTCCATGTCCGGTGCCGTTACATATTGTGTATAGGCGGGTGCAAGACAAAGGCTCTAGCCGACTCCTCTACGAGTTATTCTCTGATCATGTCCTAACTTGCCTAGGTTCCCTGAGTCACAGCCGACTCCCGTGGCCAGTCGAACCTTCCTCTGTCTCCACCATCGGTGCCTCCCAGGGCATTGGTATCGATGTTCGTCTGGTGGGTCTGTTTGCCATTGTTTTCCTATAGCGCTTTCCATCTTTACAGCAGGTGTCCCTGTGTCTCCAAACTCTGGGTTGGGTCGAGCGGACATTGTGGAAGTATGAATTGGTTTGCCTCCCTGTAAAAGGACACAAACAGGGATGTATGTGTCCTGCATAATAGAAAAACCTGCCGTCTCCAGTGCTGGCCGTGCATCGCTGTGGGTAGTTTCCCCCTCTTGGTGTATCCCAGAGTCAGCGGCTGCATCTAGGTAGATTATCGGGTAAGGCATGAGAGGCATCGTTGAGTTTTTTAGCAGTTGTCTCCTCAGATTCTTTCCAAGCTCTATTTGATGTATCTCAGGTATCGTGCCAGCGTGATCACAGTAGGGCTCTGTTGAAAGACGACGCCATGTTGAAGGGGGATCATTGATTTGAGTATCCGCCAGCAGGGCTTGCAGGGTAAACTCCAGTTTGTTCAGTGCTGGCAAAAGCAAGTTCTGCATGGCTAGTAAAATGTCTTTATTTCGGAGTTCCATTGTAGCAGGGGAAAACTCCATGCTCGTATCTATTTTCAGTTGTGCAGCGAACAGTGCATGCCACAACTTCCTCCTTTCTCTGTACTTTTTTGTCGTTCCGGGGGCCAAGAGTTGTAAACCTTGATCCTTGTGAGTGCCCGAACAGCTGAAACCGTTAAGGGCTAGCAGGATGGCCAAGAATTGATCCTAGGATAGGAAAAATATTCTGGTTTAGGCAGAGCCGGTCTGACTTGCGACCATCTTGGTGCGCCACCCACCAGAAGTCATTTTGCTTATTTTTTGAAAATTATTTTAAAATACTTGCCAGCAATATTTAAACATTTTTTTTATGCAAACTATTTTGAATTAATTAGCCCTTTTAGAATATGCACAGTTCTCAACCAGTTTTATGTCCCTTTAATAGTGACCTTTATGGGAACTTTTTGTTAATCTATGAGTACGGGTTAAACCCAAAACGCATCAGATGTGGGGTAATGCCGTGCCGACTCTTTGATTTTTAGCTGTTTTGTTTGTATGCTTGTGCCCAATGCTATTAACTTTTTCTGTGTTTCTGTTCTTTTTTGTAACAAAGTTTTTTTGTTTATGATTTAGTCGGTCTGGGTTTTGGATTGTGTTAAACTGTTTATTAACACATCCAAATTGTCAGGTCTCAAACCCGTTGTACATAATTTTTGTTAAATGTTTCTACCAGGTGCAGAATTACCATTGATGCCGCAGGGGCAGTGGCACCAAGGCCCAATGCTGAGGGGCCCATAGTCGCTTATCTATACAAAGGCGTGTGCAGAATGTTTGCAATACTAATTCTTTTATTAGTGCAGGTTGTGCTGTCTGTCTATCTATCTATATATCAGTCTATCTATCCACAAAATCATTATACAGAGCAGCATGTATATAATTGTTATTGCTTACTATTGAGTTACCCTTGGGGCCCTCTGTTGAGTAGGTTTGCTACTGGTTTCTACTTCAGTAGCCTAATTCTCTTAAATCTATTTCTGCAAGCTGCACACTGCACGTCTTGTCATATTGCATGGCTTTTTAGGAGCTGTAAATCTCACTATTGCTCAGTTCACATTCCAGCAAACAAAAAGGGTTTCTAATGTTATCAAACAGTGAGGTATTGTTCAAATCACACTTTTAATCATAAAACATGTTCCAGAATAAAATACCATCATCATATCTGATGGTATCTGTATATATCTATACCTGGATATATTCATAAAATATATAGGTATAGATACACGTTTTACAAATATATATATATTTAAAAAAATAAAAAACACATTTTCTTCTACGTTAATAACATTCGGCTAGATTACGAGTCTTGCGTTAGCCTTAAAAAGCAGCGTTGAGGGGTCCCAATGCTGCTTTTTAACGCCCGCTGGTATTACGAGTCAGGCAGGAGAGGGTCTACCGCTCACTTTTTTTCCGCGATTTTAGCTTACCGCAAATCCCCTTACGTCAATTGCGTATCCTATCTTTTTAATGGGATTTTCCTAACGCTGGTATTCCGATCGCCTGAAAAAGTGAGCGGTAGACCCTCTCCTGGCAAGACTCCTACCGCATTTAAAAGTCAGTAGTTAAGAGTTTTATGGGCTAACGCCGGAACATAAATCTCTTAACTAAAGTGCTAAAAAGTACACTAACACCCATAAACTACCTATTAACCCCTAAACCGAGGCCCCCCCCCACATCGGAAACACTTAAATAAAATGTTTAAACCCTAATCTGCCGACCTGACAACGCTGCCACTTTAATAAATTTATTAACCCCTAAACCACCGCACTCCTGCCTTGCAAACACTATTTACATTTTATTAACCGCTAATCTACCGTCCCTAACATCGCCGTCACCTACCTACATTTATTAACCCCTAATCTGCCGCCCCCAACATCGCCGCTACTATATTAAATTTATTAACCCCTAACCCTAAGTCTAACCCTAACCCTAACACCCCCCCTAATTTAAATATAATTTAAATAAATCTAAATAAAATAGCTACAATTAAATCAATTATTCCTATTTAAAACTAAATACTTACCTGTAAAATAAACCCTAAGGTAGCTACAATATAACTAATAGTTACATTGTAGCTAGCTTAGGATTTATTTTTATTTTACAGGCAACTTTGTATTTATTTTAACTAGGTACAATAGTTATTAAATAGTTATTAACTATTTAATAACTTCCTAGTTAAAATAAGTACAAATTTACCTGTAAAATAAATCCTAACCTAAATTACAATTATACCTAACACTACACTATCATTAAATTAATTAAATAAATTACCTACAATTAACTACAATTAAATACAATTAAATTAAATAAACTAAAGTACAAAAAAAACAAACACTAAATTACAGAAAATAAAAAAACAATTACAATTTTTTTAAACTAATTACACTTAATCTAATCCCCCTAAAATAATAAAAAGCCCTACCCTATACTAAATTACAAATAACCCTTAAAAGGGACTTTTGCGGGGCATTGCCCCAAAGTAATCAGCTCTTTTACCTGTAAAATAAAAATACAATACCCCCCAACATTGAAACTCACACACGCACCCAACCTTACTATAAAACCCACCCAATCCCCCTTAAAAAAAACTAACACTACCCCCTTGAAGATCACCCTACCTTGAGCTGTCTTCACCCAGCCGGGCACAAGTGGACGTCCAGAGGGGAAGAAGTCTTCATCTGATCCGGCCAGAAAAGGACATCCAGACCGGCAGAAGGCTTCATCCAGACGGCATCTTCTATCTTCTTCCATCCGGAGCGGAGATGGTCCATCTTGAAGACATCCAACGCGGAGCATCCTCTTCCATCCAACGGCGACTGAAGAATGAAGGTTAAAGATGGCGTCCCTATAATTCCGATTGGCTGATAGAATCCTATCAGCCAATCGGAATTAAGGTAGGAAAAATCCTATTGGCTGATCCAATCAGCCAATAGGATTGAGCTCACATTCTATTGGCTGATTGGAACAGCCAATAGAATGCTAGATCAATCCTATTGGCTGATTGCATCAGCCAATAGGATTTTTCCTACCTTTATTCCGATTGGCTGATAGGATTCTATCAGCCAATCAGAATTGAAGGGAAGCCATCTTGGATGACGTCACTTAAAGGAACCTTCATTCTTCAGTCGCTGTCGGATGGAAGAGGATGCTCCGCATCGGATGTCTTCAAGATGGACCCGCTCCGTTCCGGATGGAAGAAGATAGAAGATGCCACCTGGATGAAGCCTTCTGACGGTCTGGATGTCCTCTTCTGGCCGGATCGGATGAAGACTTCTGTCCCTCCTGCCCGGCTGGGTGAAGACGGCTCAAGGTAGGGTGATCTTCAAGGGGGTAGTGTTAGGTTTTTTTAAGGGGGGATTGGGTGGGTTTTAGAGTAGGGTTAGGTGTGTGGGTGGTGGGTTTTAATTTTGGGGGGGTATTGTATTTTTTTTAAAGGTAAAAGAGCTGATTACTTTGGGGCAATGAGCCGCAAAAGGCCCTTTTAAGAGCTATTTGTAATTTAGTATAGGGTAGGGAATTTTTTTATTTTGGGGGACTTTTTTATTTTATTAGGGGGATTATATTAGGTGTAATTAGTTTAAAAAAATTGTAATTCTTTTTTTATTTTCTGTAATTTAGTGTTTGTTTTTTGTACTTTAGTTTATTTAATGTAATTGTATTTAATTGTAGTTAATTGTAGGTAATTTATGTAATTTAATGATAGTGTAGTGTTAGGTGTAATTTTAATTTAGATTAGGATTTATTTTACAGATAAATTTGTACTTATTTTAACTAGGAAGTTATTAAATAGTTAATAACTATTTAATAACTATTCTACCTAGTTAAAATAAATAAAAAGTTGCCTGTAAAATAAATATAAATCCTAAGCTAGCTACAATGTAACTATTAGTTATATTGTAGCTAGCTTAGGGTTTACTTTATCGGTAAGTATTTAGTTTTAAATAGGAATAATTTATTTAATTGTAGTAAATTTATTTAGATGTATTTAAATTATATTTAAGTTAGGGGGGGGTTAGGGTTAGACTTAGGTTTAGGCGTTAATAAATGTATTATAGTGGCGTGGGGAGATTAGGGGTTAATAAATTTAATATAGTTGCGGGGACGTTGGGGGGGCAGATTAGGGGTTAATAAATATAATGTAGGGTCTGGCAATGTTGGGGGCAGTAGATTAGGAGTTCATAAGTATAATGTAGGTGGCGGCGGTATCCGGAGCGGCAGATTAGGGGTTAATAATTATAATGTAGGTGGCGATAATGTCAGGGACAGCAGATTAGGGGTTAATAAGTGTAAGATTAGGGGTGTTTAGACTTGGGGTTCATGATAGGGTGTTAGGTGCAGACATAAAATTAATTTCCCAATAGTAAACAATGGGGCTGCGTTAGGAGCTGAACGTTGCTTTTTTGCAGCCAGCTCAGCCCCATTGTTTCCTATGGGGAAATTGTGCACAAGCACGTTTTGCCATCTTACCGCTACCGTAAGCAGCGCTGGTATTACAGTGAGATGTGGAGCTAAATTTTGCTCAACGCTCACTTTTCTTAGGCTAATGCCGGCTTGAAGAAAACTTGCAATACCAGCTTTGGCTTAAGTGAGCGGAGAGAAAAAAAGGCTTGTTAGCACCGCACAGCCTTACGGACAAAAACTCATAATCTAGCCGATTGAAATCTAAAATATGAACAACTCACTTTAGTTTTAGTGCTGTAGGTCTTATAAAGTAGCGGCTTAGTATGTTTGCAATGTGTTGTTTTTTTTTTTAGCAATGTGCTCCATTAAAGGACCAGTAAATACAGTAAAACTGCATAATCAACAAATGCATTATAAAAAGAGAATTCAATAGCACATGGGGGCCGATTTATCAATGTCTATCCGACATGATAAGCTGTAGAGTATCATGTCCGACAGACAACGCTGAATGCCGACAGCATACACTGTCGGCATTTAACATTGCCCAAGCAGTTCTGGAGAACTGCTTGTGCAATGCTGCCCCCCGCAGATTCACAGCCAATCAGCCGCTAGCAGGGGGTGTTAATCAACCCGATCGTATAGGATCGGGCGGATTGATGTCCGCAGCCTCAGAGGCAGTGGACCTGTTAAGGAGCAGCGGTCTTAAGACCGCTGCTTCATAACTGCTGTTTCCGGCGAGCCTGAAAGCTCGCACGGAAACAGGGGCATTAGGGGCCATTTATGTATTTAACAAATTGTTTATTGCTAAAATGTATTAATTTAACCTGTACAAAAACACATCCATTTATCTTCCCCACTTGAAACTAAAACAAAACCTTGTTGAAAATGTATTCAAAATATTTGCTGATAAACCCTCATAACTAAAAAAAGTGGTAATGAAACGTTTACTATAAAAGTTACATATCCATCTTTAAATTAACAGAAATCCCTACAAATATATCATGCATATAAAAGAGCATTATTTAAACATGATAAAATTGTTTTGCACAAAAAATATATTATTTTAAAGCTATTACACAACCATTAACCCTGACTGCTTTAGTGGCTGTTAAGTAACTTAAAAAAAAACAGAAAATAGAAAAAAAAGAAAAAGAATTAAAACATTAAAAAAAGACCTTTATAGATGCAACAAATAAAAAAAAGTAATGTTCCTGAAAACCAAAAATTAATTTCCATAATATCAAATATTTTGATAGTCCCGATTTATAATCTTAAAAGTAAACAGGGTTAAGTCACATTCAAGGTCATACATGATTTATTTTTGTCATTGGGTTTGATCAACAACCTAATTGCATAAAATCATTTTAATATGTATTAAATCTTTTTTCCTTTGGGATGATAAAAAAATTCTTCAAACTAATTCAGATGTTAGTTCTCGATACTGCTTGGAAACAGCTGTGCATCTCACTAGGGAATTATGGATTCATCCCCAAGTAGATTTCAAAGTAAAAAATACAAAGTGTCATGGAAATATTAAGTTCCTTTAAAGTATAAATTAACTCCTCTAATGCTAACAGTTTTTAAGGCAGAATTCTACGACTAAATTGGTTAACCAATCATAACATTCTAAGGGTTAATACAAATTTCCACAGGTTTATGTCATTTTATTTTATATCTGTTCATTTTACTAGTTTCACCTTGATAATGAATCTTTTTTTTTTTCAGTGGAGCCAATCCGCACAGTTTATAATGTCAGAACAGTCAAGGACAATTTGGCACTCAGCTGATGCAAGGCTTTCTTTGTGTCACTTGGATCCAGGCAGCAAATTAAGTTTGAAGCAACCAAAAAGGATTATATGAGCTTTAACATACACAATCTGATGAAATATTTTACTTCCTGAAATAAGGAAATTTATATCCTCTGTTATCTATTTACAAGCTGTAAACAATTGTCTTCAAAGCAATCACATTAGTACTGGTTGGACTGAATGAAATATCACTGAAGAAATAGAGTGTTTGAAACAGAGACCATTTTGCAAATGAAAGCTTTGTCAATTGAGCAGGATATTGCTCAATAATGATATATTCAGTACTTTACAACAATCTTTAGCTAAGCTATTAAGAATGTTTGCTCTACACAGTTTTCATTTTAATAACACAATTTGTAATACATTACATCAATTATTTTAATGTCTGAATTCATTAAGTAATTAGTTTCATGTCTATTCAATTCACTTGGCGGTTCAAGGGGGAATTTTGAGGGGCTGGTAAGCACCCACATTTTTATTGCAGCAATGTCAATCTCAAAGATGTCAGGTACCCTGAATTTTTAAGTAATCTCTTTTTTGCATTTCTAGTACTATACACAGAACAAAGAATGAGGCAGAGGCAAAAGGGTAAAGGTTAAAATAAAGGCAGTAATCAGTTCCGGATTTGCTCACTGGAATACTGGGATTTTTCCTAGTGGGCCACTGGCACCACAGGGCCACATGCTTTGGGCAGGCAGGTTACGGAATGAGCCTTGTGCACATGTGGAGTGCATGTATTCAAGGCTGCTCCACTCCTACTGAGGGTGTGGGGGTAGATTAGTGGCCCCTCAATACAGAGGATTACATTGGAAGACAAGATAAGGGGGTTAAGGCTGGGCTGGTGGGCTGGGGTCGGACTTCAAAATTTCCAGGGCTGATTTCCCAGTCAAGCCCTGTCAGTAATAGCAAAATCACAATAAGGAAGTATTATGGTAAATGTTGTTAGGGCCTTCCTCATTTTTCTGGTATAGAACTAACTGTGTTCATCAGATTAGATTAGGAGGTCAGTAATTAAAGTAATTCAAACTGGTTATGGATACTGTGTAATAGCTTAGTAAATAATTTAGCTTCTCAGTAAACCAGTAGGAAATTATAACAACATGCAACTATAAGGATTTATAAAACCTAAAGCTATGGTAAAAGATCTTGGAACTTATACACTCCAGCGATAATGTTGAGTAGTCTTTAGTGTCTATGCCCATCCATTAGATTGGCTTTGCAAGGTTTTTAAATTCAAGGTCATTCCAAATCCATTATAAACCATGAGAAGCCCCAGGTAATGTGTGGTTTTCCAGTAGCTTTAAACTGAGAAATGTAAACAGCTATATTCAAATCCATCTGAAAATACTTTTTAAAGGGACATGAAACCCAAAACTTTTCTTTCATGATTCTAATAGAGAATACAATTTTAAACAACTTTCTAATTTACTTCTACTATATAATTTATTTCATTCTCTTGGTATTATTTCTTAAAAGGAGAAGCAATGCACTACTTGTTTCTAACTGAACACATGGTTGAGCCAATGACAATCTGTGTATATATATTGATATATATATATATATATATATATATATATATATATATATATATATATATATATATATATATATATATACAGGGAGTGCAGAATTATTAGGCAAATGAGTATTTTGACCACATCATCCTCTTTATGCATGCATGTTGTCTTACTCCAAGCTGTATAGGCTTGAAAGCCTACTACCAATTAAGCATATTAGGTGATGTGCATCTCTGTAATGAGAAGGGGTGTGGTCTAATGACATCAACACCCTATATCAGGTGTGCATAATTATTAGGCAACTTCCTTTCCTTTGGCAAAATGGGTCAAAAGAAGGACTTGACAGGCTCAGAAAAGTCAAAAATAGTGAGATATCTTGCAGAGGGATGCAGCACTCTTAAAATTGCAAAGCTTCTGAAGCGTGATCATCGAACAATCAAGCGTTTCATTCAAAATAGTCAACAGGGTCGCAAGAAGCGTGTAGAAAAACCAAGGCGCAAAATAACTGCCCATGAACTGAGAAAAGTCAAGCGTGCAGCTGCCAAGATGCCACTTGCCACCAGTTTGGCCATATTTCAGAGCTGCAACATCACTGGAGTGCCCAAAAGCACAAGATGTGCAATACTCAGAAACATGGCCAAGGTAAGAAAGGCTGAAAGACGACCACCACTGAACAAGACACACAAGCTGAAACGTCAAGACTGGGCCAAGAAATATCTCAAGACTGATTTTTCTAAGGTTTTATGGACTGATGAAATGAGAGTGAGTCTTGATAGGCCAGATGGATGGGCCCGTGGCTGGATTGGTAAAGGGCAGAGAGCTCCAGTCCGACTCAGACGCCAGCAAGGTGGAGGTGGAGTACTGGTTTGGGCTGGTATCATCAAAGATGAGCTTGTGGGGCCTTTTCGGGTTGAGGATGGAGTCACCTTCTTCAAGCAGTGGTACAGGAAGAAGTCTGCATCCTTCAAGAAAAACATGATTTTCATGCAGGACAATGCTCCATCACACGCGTCCAAGTACTCCACAGCGTGGCTGGCAAGAAAGGCTATAAAAGAAGAAAATCTAATGACATGGCCTCCTTGTTCACCTGATCTGAACCCCATTGAGAACCTGTGGTCCATCATCAAATGTGAGATTTACAAGGAGGGAAAACAGTACACCTCTCTGAACAGTGTCTGGGAGGCTGTGGTTGCTGCTGCACGCAATGTTGATGGTGAACAGATCAAAACATTGACAGAATCCATGGATGGCAGGCTTTTGAGTGTCCTTGCAAAGAAAGGTGGCTATATTGGTCACTGATTTGTTTTTGTTTTGTTTTTGAATGTCAGAAATGTATATTTGTGAATGTTGAGATGTTATATTGGTTTCACTGGTAAAAATAAATAATTGAAATGGGTATATATTTGTTTTTTGTTAAGTTGCCTAATAATTATGCACAGTAATAGTCACCTGCACACACAGATATCCCCCTAAAATAGCTATAACTAAAAACAAACTAAAAACTACTTCCAAAACTATTCAGCTTTGATATTAATGAGTTTTTTGGGTTCATTGAGAACATGGTTGTTGTTCAATAATAAAATTAATCCTCAAAAATACAACTTGCCTAATAATTCTGCACTCCCTGTATAATATATATCAGCCACCAATCAGAAGATAGAACCTAGGTTCTTTCCTGCTCCTGAACTTCCATTAAACCTTTCTGAAAAAGATAACAAGAAAAAGAAGCAAATAAAATAAAATAAGTAAATTGGAAAGTTGTTTAAAACTGTATTTTCTATCTAAATCATGAAAGAAACATTTTGGGTTTCATGTCCCTTTAAGCCGATTTTCTCAGGATGCTCTAAGGATGTATCTAAGTCAACAGCTTTCTTCCTTGAAAACCAATTTCAGCTTTTTGTATGCTTTGCTTATGATAAGTTAACAAGTTATAAACATTGTAGTCTTTCATTTAAAAAGTTATAAATATATTGTTTAGGGATTTGCCTTCGGCTGTTTTGTTAGCAAACAAATGCTGCGAAGGGCTCGCTGCCAGCAGCAGTCAGATCTTTTCGGAACTGGATTTCTGGTGTGAAAGCCCAACACAAAAAGTTCTGTACAAATCCAAATCGTTGTGTGTTGCACCTTTTGCTGGTAGAAAACATTTTTGGCATTCGTTTTCTAACTGAATGCACATCCCTTATATTGTTCAAATCCCCGTTTTAAGTCATGAAACGCATATTCAATAATTATCACCAAAAGGTTCAAATATTATTATTATTTATTATTATTATTATTCTTTATTTATAAAGTGCCAACAGATTCTGCAGCGCTGCCCATGGGTACAAGGATAGAAGTACGACAGAGAAACAATACAATAAAATACAAAATTTTACAGACAGATACAGGGTGTGACTCCGAGGCAGTGGACTTGGGGTGATGGGGAGATAGTGGTGCCGTCAACAGTAATGAAAAAATTAGAAACTGTAGTAGAGTTAGAGGGGGGAATTAGAAGTAGTTCGGTCTTGGCAATGTTTATTTTTAGGTGGTGAGAGGCCATCCAGGAGGAAATGCCAGATAAGCAGTCGCTGATGTGAGCATTGACAGAAGGAGAGAGTGCAGGGGTGGAAAAGTAGATCTGGGTGTCATCAGCATAGAGGTGGTAGTTGAAGCCACAGCTGTTGTTAAGTTTACCCAGTGAAGAAGTGTAAATAGAGAAGAGTAGAGGACCCAGGACAGAGCCTTGAGGTACTCCAACAGACAGAGGCAATGGAGAGGAGGAGCCACCAGCAAAAGAGACAGAGAAGGATCTGTTAAAGAGGTAAGAGTGAATCCAGGAGAGGGCAGTGTCACAGAGCCCAAGAGAGCTGAGAGTCCGTAGGAGAAGGGGATGGTCAACAGTGTCAAAGGCAGCAGAGAAGTCAAGTAAGATGAGTATATAGTAGTGGCCTTTGTTTTTTGCAGAAAGGAGATCGTTAGTAACCTTGGTGAGGGCAGTCTCAGTTGAGTGTTGGGGACGGAAGCCAGATTGCAGGGGGTCGAGCAGTGAGTTGGAGGACAGGAAGTGGGTTAGGCGATGGAAAACTAGTTTTTCAAGGATTTTTGAAGCTAGCGGGAGCAGTGATATGTGGCAGTAGTTCGCAGGAGAGTTAGGGTCAACGGAGGGTTTTTTGAGGATGGGGGTGACCTTTGCATGTTTGAAGGAGGCAGGAAATGAGCCAGCAGAAAGGAATAGGTTGAATATGTGGGTAAGAGCTGGAGTGAGGGTGGAAGACAGAGAAGGTATTAGATGCGAAGGAATAGGGTCAAGTGGGCAGGTAGTGAGGTGTGAGGAAGACGATAGGGAAGCCACTTCACTCTCAGTGGTTGGGAGGAGGATGCAGAGAGTGGCAGAGGGGGTGACTGGGAGTGAAGTTTGGAGATTGCAGGCTTGTGTTGGGATAAAAAGAAAAAAGAAGGCGCCACCATAGTGTGATATCAGTGTTATCAAGAGAAGCCTGCACACCTATATACCGTACTTACAAGCTGTAGGGCACTTGAGAAGTGTAACAAAGGGCCTCGTGGGCTCTTACAATCGCCCAGCAAACTTTCCCCGTATTCTCCAAAGGACCTTGACGACTCCCACAATATGGCTCCAGACAGACTACTCAGTTTTTCTGTCCGGTTTTCATAAATTGATATCAGCCAGGGCAATAAAATATTATGAGCACTCTCTGTCAATGGTCACAAAATACTGCTCCCAGGTGAGAACATTTTATCTTTCCCAAATTAAAATGTAATAAAGTCTGTGGAAAGTCTAATATATTAAAAAGACTTTATTCTTAAAAATATAACACAACGTTTCACGGTCTATACTGACCGTTTCATCAGGTGTAATAAATATTTAAAATCCACGGCTTTTAATACACTCCTTGGCATCCTCAAGATTACACTGCGCCTACCTGTGTTGGGATGTTTCTTCAGATGGTAAGTGTTTTATTTAAAAAGTAGTCAGCCAGGTCTTGAGCACTGAATGCAGATGAGGGTGGTGGTGCAGGTGAGTAGAGAATAGAGTTGAAAGTGGAGAAGAGTCTTTTAGGGTTTGAGGAGTAAGTGGATATAAGAGAAGAGAAGTAGGTTTGCTTAGCTAAGTGAAGAGCAGAGGTGTAAGAGTAAAGGATTAATTTATAGTGCATGAAATCAGGTTCAGAGCAGGATTTTCTCTAGGCACGTTCAGCAGTGCGGGAGTATTTTAGTAGGTGGCGTGTTTGCTGGGAGTGCCAGGGCTGGAGCTGATGACGTGGGGCTTTGCGAAGTTGGGGCAGAGCGAGGGTGTCAAGTGCAGAGGAGAGAGTATTGTTATATTGGGTTATGGCAAAGTCAGGGCAGGATATCGTGGAAGTGTGGGGGAGGCGAATTTGAATAAGGTTGGAGAGTTGGGGAGGGTCAACAGTGTGCAGATTTCTAGAGGTGCGGAGGTGAGGGGGGAAGTAGGTTTAGCCTGTATATTAAGATTAAAGGTGAGCAGATGGTGGTTTGAGATGGGCGACAGTTAACATCTGGGAGAGAGCAGAGATAGGAGAATACCAGATCAATAGAGTGTTCGTCGCGGTGAGTAGGGAATAGGGTGGAGTGTAATAGGCCAAAGGAGTTTGTGAGTGAGAGAAGTTTAGAGTCAGCAGAGGCAGATGGGTTGTCAATGGGGATGTTGAAGTCCCCCATAATTAGAGTAGATGTATTTGTAGAGAGAAATTAAGGAAGCCAGGCAGCAAAGTTTTCGAGGAATTGGGAGGTTGGTCTAGGGGGGGCAATAGATAACTGCCACTCTGAGAGAGAAGGGGGAGAACAGGCGAATGCAGTGAACTTCAAAGGAAGAGAAGGAGAGAGATGGAAATGGAGAAAGGTACTGATACCTGGCCTAGGTGTGTGGCTAAAGTGAAGACCACCATGTGTGAGAGCAGCAATGGAAACAGTATCAGAGGAAGATAGCCAGGTTTCAGTAATTGCTAAAAGATTGAAAGCGTTGGAAACAAACAGGTCGTGAACGGTTGTAAGTTTGTTACAGACAGAGCGAGCATTCCAGAGGGCACAAGAAAAGGGAGGGGATATGCGCTGTGGGTTAATAGAGATGAGATTGTTGGTATTGCGTGACCTAGGGTTTTTGCAGTGGGAGACAGCGAGAGTGTAAAAGTGTGGTGATTGCTGCAGAGCCAGGGTTAGGAGAGACATCACCAGCAGCAAGCAGAAGTAGCAGTGAGAGTGACAGAAGGTGAGAGTGAGATTTGGGGGGAAGTGTTTATAAGGAAACAGAGTAGTTCATGAGAGGACAGCATAGGGGATGAGAGAAGGTAGGGTGAGATATAGATAGTGTGGGGGTTGTTGTTATGGGGACATGCAGTGAGTTTTAGGAGAAGGGCAGACAGAGAGAGCAGAAAATACATAGAGAGCATTGTGTAGGTGTATGGTTAATAAGTTTACCTGTTAGTGGGACTGTAGTTTCCAACTACAGTTTCTAACTCCAGTGAGTAACTCTGCCACTTTTAACAGAGCCACTAAGGAGTGAGAGTAATGAACTGATTCAGGGCAGCTGTTACCAGCAGTCTATCTAGCCAGGAGTTACACACTTGCAAATTAGAGGGGGGGGGCAGGATGCATTAGTTATACAGAGGTGATTACAGGTAGACAACATGGAGACAGAGGAAATGCATACCAGAGATATTTAGCAGGAATTAAAGGGACGTTTTAAGAGGAGCCAGGAGACACAAGCAGGGACACATACCAGAGATATTTAGCAGGAATTAAAGGGATATTTTAAGATGAGCCAGGAGACACAAGCAGGGACACATACCAGATATATTTAGCAGGAATTAAAGGGACATTTTAAGAGGAGCCAGGAGACACAAGCAGGGACACATACCTGTAGAGAGATGAGATGAAGTAGGATTAGAAGCAGTGTGGATGTAGATCCAGTGAGTAACTCTGCCACTTTTAACAGAGCCACTTAGAATCAGAGAACCAAGGCTCAGATGAGCCTTGGGGCCTGCTATATGTAGGAGTGAGAGTAATGAACTGAGTAATGAATATGATTGGGATTGCACTTAAGTCACCAATTTATATTATTGGTTGACCAATACCATATGATTAAACAAACAAGTTCCTATTTATTTCTCTTGGTATACTTAACTTCTCTGAGGTAGGCTAAGGTGTGTGTACATCTCTTGAGCATTATATGGTTGCATTGTTTGCATTTACCACTATGAAAGCGGGCAAACCTCCCATACTGAAAAAACACTCATGATCTTGAACCATTGGGAATTCTGTGAAAAGGAGCTAAGGATACCAAAAGAACAATACAAATTTGATTTCAGAAGTAAATTGGATTTTTGTTTTTTAACTGAACTCTCTATCTAAATAAAAAAAGTTAATATTGTACTAAGTAGCCGTCATGTTTTACATTTGCTTTGGTCACATATCTTTGCCTTCTGTGAAGGTCACTGAACCATCTTGAAAAGCCTTCAGTATACCGAATTGCATTATGCTGTATTAAATTTTACTAACTTGAATGGTTTCACTAATTCCAACAACCACTCTTCCGATTAAAATGGCTTAGAAAAATGGATAAAAACACCCTAAATGCCAAATAGGGTAAGATTAAAAGTGGTTCACTAACAGTTATGCGCAAGCGATAAGGGGTTTATCGAGAGTGTTTGTGCACGTCAGGTTTTTCACTCATGTTACAAGTTTGCTTCATTGACTTCTATGGAGAAATAGATTATCGCACGCTATATTCAAAGTTTGTCTTTTTCTATTTGATGGGTTAGTGTCTAAGTGATAACTTTTTACTTTCAACTTGTAATACATGTGTAAACCAACGCACACAAAAAGCTTACTTTTAGCGCAGTTGACACTCGAGCGGGAGTGTTAAATAGCACTCTGCTTGTAATCTTGCTCATTTCTTTCCATGAAAATTCCAATGTATTGGAGTGGCAGCTTATAGCATTCATGAATGTTATGCCACAGCATAAACAGCCCAACAGACTTTTACAACCATGTATTATTTATATTATGGTTATATAAATGTATTACCTATATCATGTACAAATAAAACATTGATATATATGTGAGAAATGAACATTAGTTATACAGTGAACAAAACATCACTTTCATATACTTCTCAAGTGAAATAACATTTTGCTGACAATTTATTTTCCAGTAGTTTCCTCAGCATACCAAATGAACACACACTTCAGCTTTGTAATTCATGAGCAAAACTAAGCTGCCCAAAATATTGGCTTTTCTTGATTAATACACTCCGTTAGAAATGTCAGACTCAATTAGCCGTTTTTGTCCTGATAAATGTTTCTAAATTGACTGTAGTAAAGCTGAAAATATTTATTGTAACCTCTACAAATTATAAAACATAAGAAACACATCTGCGTATCTTGAACAAGTTATTTTCATTAAACCTTTTTTAAGTCTCCAAATTTAAGCGATTTCTGGGCAGGCAGGCAGTCTAGCTGGAAATTGAGAAGGTGCAAGCATTGGACTTTTAGCTATCACCCATATGAATAATGAATGTACCTAAAATGTTAATACTGTGTATATCTTCCTTGTATGTCTCTACCCAAAATAGCTGTCGGCATTGGAACCACTGTACGCTTTTCTATTTTTTTATGGCAAGGACAGATTTTCTGACCTCAGATAGTTGCACTTGTAACTGTAAATATATGTACAATATTTTAGCATTATGTTGTTTAGGTGCCTGTAAATATATTTAATCAGACAAATGAATTGTAAACCTTTCTCCCCTGTAATATGTCTCCATGAGCCATTTTGCCTGTTACTTTTTAATACATTTTTACAAATGACTCATTTATCTTTATTTTGTCATTTGATATATCAGTTGAAATTGTCACCTATACTAAAAATTAGGTACAGAATAGATACATAAAAACTAACGGCTGGATTACGATTTGTGCGTTAGGGTAAAAAAGCAGCGTTAAGAGGTCCTAATGCTGCTTTTTTACGCCCGCTGGTATTACGAGTCTTGAGGATTTAGGGTCACCGCACATTTCTTTGGCCTTAACACAAAACGACTTACGTAAACTTTGTAAAGTCTTTTTTCTATGGGACTTCCATAGCGCCGGTATTATGAGTCTGTCCTGGGAGGCCAAAAAGTGAGCGGTACACCCTACTCTGTCAAGATCCCTAATGCATTTAAAAGTCAGTAGTTAAGAGTTTTATGGTACAACGCCGTAACATAAACCTCTTAACTAAAGTGCTAAAAAGTACACTAACACCCATAAACTACCTATTAACCCCTAAACCGAGGCCCTCCCGCATCACAAACACTATAATAAAAAATTTAAACCCTAATCTGCTGCCCCGGACACCGCCACCACCTACATTATATGTATTAACCCTTAATCTGCTACCCCAACATCGCCAACACCTACATACTATTTATTAACCCCTAATCTGCCGCCCCAACCTACCAACATTTATTAACCCCTAATCTGCCACCCCCAACGTCGCTGCCACTATATTAAAGTTATTAACCCCTAAACCTAAGTCTAACCCTATCCCTAACACCCCCTAACTTAAATATAATTTAAATAAATATAAATAAAATTACTATCATTAACTAAATTATTCCTATTTAAAACTAAATGCTTACCTATAAAATAAAGCCTAAGCTAGTTATAATATAACTAATAGTTACATTGTAGCTAGCTTAGGGTTTATTTTTATTTTGCAGGCAAGTTTGTATTTATTTTAACTAGGTAGAATAGTTATTAAATAGTTATTAACTATTTAATAACTACCTAGATAAAATAAAGACAAACGTACCTGTAAAATAAAACCTAACCTTAGTTACAATAACACTACACTATAATTAAATAAATTAACTACATTAAATACAATTACCTAAATTAAATTAGCAAAATTTCCAAAAAAACAAATACTAAATTACAGAAAATAATAAACAAATTACAGATATTTAAACTAATTACACCTAATCTAATAGCCCTATTAAAATAAAAAAGCCCCTCCAAAATAAAAAAAACCTAGCCTAAACTAAACTACCAATAGCCCTTAAAAGGGTCTTTTGTGGGGCATTGCCCCAAAGTAATCAGCTCTTTTACCTGTAAAAAAAATATACATACAACCCCCCAACAGTAAAACCCACCATCCACACAACCAATCCCCCAAATAAAATACTATCTAAAAAACCTAAGCTCCCCATTGCCCTGAAAAGGGCATTTGGATGGGCATTGCCCTTAAAAGGGCAGTTAGCTCTATTGCAGCCCAAAGTCCCTAACCTAAAAATAAAACCCACCCAATACATCCTTAAAAAAAACCTAACACTAACCCCCTGAAGATCGACTTACCGGGAGAAGTCTTCATCCAAGCCAGGCCGAAGTCCTCAACGAAGCCGGGAGAAGTCTTCATCCAAGCCGGGCGAAGTGGTCCTCCAGACGGGCAGAAGTCTTCATCCAGCCGGCATCTTCTATCTTCATCCATCCAGCGCGGAGCGGGTCCATTCTCAAGACATCCGACGCAGAGCATCCTCTTCATCCGATGACTAAATCTGAATGAAGGTACCTTTAAGTGACATCATCCAAGATGGTGTCCCTTAGATTCTGATTGGCTGATAGAATTCTATCAGCCAATCGGAATTAAGGTAGAAAAAATCCTATTGGCTGATGCAATCAGCCAATAGGATTGAAGTTCAATCCTATTGGCTGATCCAATCAGCCAATAGGATTGAGCTGCATTCTATTGGCTGATTGGAACAGCCAATAGAATGAGAGCTCAATCCTATTGGCTGATTGCATCAGCCAATAGGATGTTTTCTACCTTAATTCCGATTGGCTGATAGAATTCTATCAGCCAATCAGAATCTAAGGGACACCATCTTGGATGCCGTCACTTAAAGGTACCTTCATTCAGCTTTAGTCGTCGAATGAAGAGGATGCTCCGTGTCGTATGTTTTGAAGATGGACCCGCTCCCCACCGTATGGATGAAGATAGAACATGCCGTCTGGATGAAGACTTCTGCCCGTCTGGAGGACCACTTCACCCGGCTTGGATGAAGACTTCTCCCGGCTTCGTTGAGGACTTCGGCCCGGCTTGGATGAAGACTTCTCCCGGTAAGTCGATCTTCAGGGGGTTAGTGATAGGTTTTTTTAAGGATGTATTGGTTGGGTTTTATTTTTAGGTTAGGGACTTTGGGCTGCAATAGAGCTAACTGCCCTTTTAAGGGCAATGCCCATCTAAATGCCCTTTTCAGGGCAATGGGGAGCTTAGGTTTTTTTAGATAGTATTTTATTTGGGGGGTTGGTTGTGTGGGTGGTGGGTTTTACTGTTGGGGGGTTGTTTGCATTTTTTTTACAGGTAAAAGAATTGATTACTTTGGGGCAATGCCCTGCAAAAGGCCCTTTAAAGGGCTATTGGTAGTTTAGTTTAGGCTAGGGGGGGGTTAATTTTTTGGGGGGGCTTTTTTATTTTAATAGAGCTATTAGATTAGGTGTAATTAGTTTAAATATCTGTAATTTGTTTATTATTTTCTGTAATTTAGTGGGGGGGTTGTACTTTAGCTAATTTAATTTAGGTAATTGTATTTAATTTAGTTAATTTATTTAATTATAGTGTAGTGTTAGGTGTTATTGTAACTTAGGTTAGGTTTTATTTTACAGGTATGTTTGTCTTTATTTTAGCTAGGTAGTTATTAAATAGTTAATAACTATTTAATAACTATTCTACCTAGTTAAAATAAATACAAACTTGCCTGTAAAATAAAAATAAACCCTAAGATAGCTACAATGTAACTATTAGTTATATTGTAGCTAGCTTATGGTTTATTTTACAGGTAAGTATTTAGTTTTAAATAGGAATAATTTAGTTAATGATAGCAATTTTTATTTAGATTTATTGTAATTATATTTGTTAGGGGGTGTTAGGGTTAGACTTAGGTTTAGGGGTTAATAACTTTAATATAGTGGCGGCGACGTTGAGGGCAGCAGATTAGGGGTTAATAAATGTAGGTAGGTTGCGGCGACATTGGGGACGGCAGATTAGGGGTTAATAAATAGTATGTAGGTGTCGGCGATGTTGGGGGCAGCAGATTAGGGGTTAATACATATAATGTAGGTGGTGGAGGTGTCCGGAGCGGCAGATTAAGGGTTAATAATTATAATGTAGGTGTCGTTGATGTCAGGGGTGGCAGATTTGGGTCAATAAGTGTAAGATTAGGGGTGTTTAGACTCTGGGTTCATGTTAGGGTGTTAGGTGTAGACATAACTTTTATTTCCATATGAACACCAAGGAAGAATGGTATAAAGGATACCAGACTGCCCAAAGTATGCACTTACAGCACTCTGGGTCTAAACTAAAGGTTGGGATTCCTCAACAGGATATTAAAATGTAACTTTTATTGGTATTAAAATTAAAAAACCAAAATTGTTTGGTTAGTACATACACAATTAAAATTTGCTCCAGTGCCCTAATCAGTGTAATAGATTTCACGTTAGATCACAATTTATGATAATTCGGCCTGAATAAATTCACTAGTAATAGTGATCTAAAAAGTTCAGTAAATCAACTCAGTAATGGTTACCATCATAGTATTAATTTGAATAATAGAGCTCATGTACAGGTTCTGATCAAGGTAGTGTAATCTCGATTACACTACCTTGATCAGAACCTGTACATGAGCTCTATTATTCAAATTAATACTATGATGGTAACCATTACTGAGTTGATTTACTGAACTTTTTAGATCACTATTACTAGTGAATTTATTCAGGCCGAATTATCATAAATTGTGATCTAACGTGAAATCTATTACACTGATTAGGGCACTGGAGTAAATTTTAATTGTGTATGTACTAACCAAACAATTTTGGTTTTTTAATTTTAATACCAATAAAAGTTACATTTTAATATCCTGTTGAGGAATCCCAACCTTTAGTTTAGACCCAGAGTGCTGTAAGTGCATACTTTGGGCAGGCTGGTATACTTTATACCATTCTTCCTTGGTGTTCATATTTATATTTGTGCACAAGCACCATTTCCTCCAACATACAGTAGAATTAATCTAACTCTTACCTCTGAATTTGACTTATTATTAGAGGAAAAGTCTAAGTAGTGCCACTGTTCATCCTTGTGTGTATAACTTTTATTTCCCCATAGGAATCAATGGGGCTGCGTTAAAGGGACATTAAACACTAAATACATGCTAGATAGAATGATGCATTCAAAGAAAAGATTAGTCCATGACTAACATGTAGATGTATTTTTTAAAGTTTCATTAGTTGTTTAAAAAGTGACAAAATAAGTGTAAAGTTTTAGTGTCTATAAAACACTGGGAGCTGCCATGTTGTAACTTGTGTTACCTTCTCTGCTGTGGCCAATTAGGGTCAGTTATAAATAGGTCACTAGAGTGTGCAGCCAATGGTTGTGTTGGATTTAACAGTGTTCTGCACTTCCATTTCTAACAGGAAATGAAAAGCTCACAATTTCAGAATGGAATTACAGGCAAAAAGGACAAAATAAATATTGAAAGTATAGTTGTTTTATTATATACAATTTATCATTTTATACTACCATCTCAAAGTGTTTAATGTCCCTTTAAGGAGTTTTATGCTGCTTTTTTGCAGGTGTTAGACTTTTTATCAGCCGGCTCTCCCCATTGATTCCTATGGGGAAATCGTGCACAAGCACGTACGACCAGCTCACCGCTGACTTAAGCAGAGCTGGTATTGGAGTGTGGTAATGAGCAAAATTTTGCTCAACGCTCACTTCTTGTCTTTTAACGACGGGTTTATGAAAACTTGTAATACCAGCGCTGTAGGAAAGTGAGCGGTGAGACAAAACTGCTCATTAGCACCGCATAGCCTCTAACGCAAAACTCGTAATCTAGACCTAAGTAAACAAGAACCAGCAGTTGTAATCATTCTCTCAATGGGGGTGGGAAAGATTGGTACTAATATGTATTTACAGATAGAAATAAAACAGAGATGTGTTTATAGAGTAATAAGACAGGTTGTGGTTTCAAAGAGGAAAAACATCTTTTTAATATATAAAATAACACTAATCAAGCAGTTTCCCTTACATTTTAAACTCTGCAGCTTGTGTAACATGTATTTGGAAACACATTAAGGGGAAAACAATTTTAAAGTATACTGTCCCCTTTAGGGGGGCAGTAAACAATATTTTAATGCAAAACATGAAAGGAGTATAGCTGGTGACCCACTAACTTCTTTAGCTAGTAGGTTCACATGGAAACAATTATGCGAGCATGCACTACCTTGCTAACCAAAGAAATTGTGATAGTGCCAGGAACACACACTATGGAGTATATAAGCACTAGCCGGAAGAAATGCTAAAAAAACACTGTGGTGGCTCCTTAACAAGCTTGAGAGGTAAGATAAAACATTTTAACATATTTGCAATAAAAACATATAATTACTTATAAAATCTTCACTAAACACAATTTCTTAATTTGAGCACAAATTAGTCATTGCAAAGGAACATTAAAGGGACAGTAAACACCAAAAAAATGATAGATAATTCCTTTATTACCCATTCACCAGTTTTGCATAACCAACACCTAACATGGTTAT
The DNA here is from genome assembly GCF_027579735.1 of Bombina bombina. Taxonomy (NCBI): domain Eukaryota; kingdom Metazoa; phylum Chordata; class Amphibia; order Anura; family Bombinatoridae; genus Bombina; species Bombina bombina. Next base: position 788,883,943 of record NC_069499.1, read on the forward strand.
ATTAATATACTTTTACTTCTGTGATTACCTTGGATCTAAGCTTCTGCAGACTGCCGCCTTATCTCAGTTTTTTGTCAGACTTGCATTTTAGCCAATCAGTTCTGACTCATAAATAACTCAACGGGAGTGAGCACAATGGTATCTATAAGGCACACATGAACTAGCTTTGAAAAACTGTCAAATTAATTCAGATAAGAGGAAGCCTTCAAGGGCTTAGAAATTAGCATGTGAGCCTACCTAGGTTTAGCTTTTAACAAAGAATACCAAGAGAACAAAAGTTTAATTTGGACTTTACTGTCCCTTTAAGACACAAATATTTTCAATTTGATAAATGCTTCCAGTGCTCACATACAAGCAATATAATATTGCAACCAATTTAAGATTTAGACAGGAGATTTTTTTTAAGTTTTTCCATGGTGTACTAGTGTGAAAAATGAGCATTGAAAAAAAACAAACAAAAAAATGCACACATTTTAAGTTCTCGTATTAAAATGATGTATGCACTAAACAATGATGATAATACACTGCACACTTTGTAGTGGTAATATGTGTATATCATTATGCAAATGTGAGATCAATAAGACATCTATTAATAGGACATTAAAGCCATTTTCCTGTTTGCATCTAAAAGATGAAAGGTTAAGATGTATAATAAATTTTGTTTTTCTTAAAATAAAATGGCTGTTCCTGAACTATATATAATATAAAATAATAATATACAGGATAGATAGATAGATAGATAGATAGATAGATAGATATACAGGATGGATAGATAGATAGATAGATAGATAGATAGATAGATAATACATAGATGATAGATAGATAGATAGATAGATAGATAGATAGATAGATAGATAGATAGATAGATTGTGCTGGTGCATAATAAAATATTAGTACTTTAAAATATCCTGTAAAAAAATGTTTTTGCAATGGAATTCTATTTTATTATTGTTCTTATGTCACACAAAATTAAGGGTGAAAGATCTGAAATTGCTCATAGTATGTTTCTTTGAGCCTAAATTCTTGAAAAATGGTTAGTGACATACATTGTGCATTATTATCTATAATTACTAACTAGCTCACAAAAGTTTATTGTTTATTGTATTACCCTGTATTATTGCAGTCTTTATGGTGTTCCTAACATATGAAAAATAAAAGGAAAAAACATTTTCTAAAGATATATTATTACTATTATTATTATTATTTAGAAAGTGCCACTATAGTGCTTTGTGCAGTATACAGTTTGAGAGCATACTGATCACATAATATTAACATAAACCAGAAGGGGTACCAGGCCCTTTCCATGAGCTTATATGGTTTTGAACACCCAGTTTAAGGAGACAAGATAAGGAAGAAGAACAATTAAATGGACATTGTGCAAAAACATTTTCTGCCCTTCATATAAAAGAGCCACATTAAACATTTAAGCTATTTAAATATAAATTTAAGATATTATACCTGTATAAATTGATTAATTGATTAATCCCCACTGGTTAATTAGCTTATAGATACCTATTAATGCTTAGTGAGCACTAGGATGAAATACCTTTTAACCAATGAGCATTAACAAGAAGTACCTATCAACCAATGGAATACATCCCAACTGTTCTGGGAAATTAATAGATTGTAATTGGTTGGAAGGGATGTCTGCTGTCCATACCTCAGCGTTCTTGTCAAGGTAAATGTCTTGGTTTTCATGGAACAGGTGTCTGAGTGGTATCAATCAAGACTGGGACCACACCACTAGGGTCCATCTGACCCTACATTCAACATTGTTTTCACTACAGGGGGGCTTAGTGGGGCCCATGCTCCACTAGCATCATGCTCGACACCTCTGTGTGCCACCCCAGCAAAACAGAGGGCTCACAATGTAAGGAAAGTGCATGGATTTGCCTTTACACATATGATGGGAGTGTTTTCAAGTTGGCGGTTACAGTGTAGCCATAAAGAAAAATCTGCTACTGTATTTGTACAGAAATTATGTGAAAGTGCATATGGTCTGGTGTGGGCTAACCAAGTGGGGGAAGATGAATCACAATCACAGAGAAGCAGCATCCCATTGTTGCTGGCTCAGCTTTTTCTGATTTTATACAGCCAGAAAGGGCGGCACTGTTGCAGCCTTTGCCCTGGGACCCAGTGAGGTTTAATTATACCACTGCCAGGGACTACCTACCTTCACCTACAACATTCCTTATTCAAAAACACCCCACTGATGATGTGTATAGTACACACATAGCCCCACCCCTGCTGTTGATACGTTCACAAAACTCTGGTGGGACACCTCTACAAGTAACCCTCCCCAGGCCACAGGGAATGTTTGTAAGTATGCAGTAGTAGGAAGTACCTATCAGTGAATGTGAATTAATAGGTACATAACTGACAAAGCTGTGTTCATTTCAATATAAATAAAAACAAAACTTTTTTGTGCAAATTTTTTTTTCAACATTTCTAGTTTCTGCTCTTTTATATGGATGAAGGGATTTTAAGTACAGTGTCCATTAAAAGGGATAGGAAAGTGAAAATTAAATTTGCATGATTCAGATAGAGCATGTTATTTTAGACACTTTTCAATTCACTTCTATTTTCACATGTACTTTATTCTCTTGGTATCCTTTGGTAAAAAAGAAAAAAAAAAAAAAATATATATATATATATATATATATATATATATATCCTACACTAGTGGAAGCTAGCTGGTGATTGGTGCCTGCAAACATTTTGCTTTTGTGATTGGCTGACCAATCCCAGCAAAGGAAGCCAAGGGATTGAAGCAGATTTGATAATAGAAGCAAATTGGAAAGTTGTTTAAAACTAGATATGTGCATCCAGAGATTTTATATACCTCTAAATGCAGAAGAAAGCAGCTTCTAGTGCCGCTCGGCTATTTTCTGAGCCAAATTAATTCTTGTGAAACTGCAGCACACAAGATTTATGCAAATCCAGATCCTAGTGTGTTGCAGTTTCACAAGAACAAATTTGGCTCTGAAAATAGCCAAACGGCATGAGTGGCCGCCTTATTCCGCATTCAGAGGTATCCGAAACCTCAAATGCAAATATCTATTTAAAACTGTATTTTCTATCTGAAACCTGAAAGCAAAAAATGGGTCTAAGTTCCCTTTAAGTTAGGTTATAGTGCTTGCTATATACGGTAATTGAAAGGAAGAAGGTACAATTTCATACAATTACAGTAAGAATTGTAATAATAATAATTACCAATTAGTTTTACAGATCCAACACTGTTGGCTATACAATTAATAGAATACTTATGTTGTTGCTACTATATGATTAAGCTATATTATAAAATCACTGTGGGCAACATTTATGAATGTATAAATCATTAAACAAATATTAAAGTAGGAAAATCATACTTTTAAACTTAGTGAACGTAATACAAGTAGAAAACCCTTTATCCAAACTGTTTGGAACTAGAAAAGGTTTGGATTTGGGAATAGTTTGGATTTTGGAATATTTGCATCTTTAAAATGGAACAGCTTGTAGAGGGGATGGAACCAAGTGTAAACAATATCTTAATGTCATTTAGTGAATATTTACATGTCATTATACATCTTATACATGTAACCTAAATATACATAGTACCTTCAGAAAGATTGCACAATACTGCTACCAGAAAGGTAATACTTGTTGATTTAAATAAATATTGACTATTTGCATTTTGGAACACAAAAAACAAACTAAATATATAGGGAGAGAAGATTGTGACAGAGGCGGGGAAAAATAATAATTTTCCTTTTTAAAAAAAATATGAATTAAAAAGTCTGGATTTCAGAATAAGTTTGGATTTTGGAATTCTGGATTTGGAGATTTGTAACTAAATGCATATCTCAAATTGTGGCATGCGTTTCAGAACAGCTTAATGAGCATATAGAAATATGCACTTTACGAACATTTTCTACTTCAAAGCAAACTGTCACACACAGAGAATAATGGCATTTATAATACACAAACATAAATGACACTGTCAGAAATGTATCAAAATACTCTTGAATCATCTGTTGTTTTACTATATGTCTTAAAAGTAAGTTTTTAAAATTTTATGGCTAGATTACAAGTTTTGCGTTATGGTGAAAAAGCAGTGTTAAGCCACATAACACTGCTTATTTACTACCACTGGTATTACGAGTCTTACAGATTTAGGGGCACCGCACACTTTTGTGGCCTTACCACAAATCAACTTACGCAATTTGCGTATAGTCTTTTTTCTATGGGACTTCCATAGCGCCGGTATTACGAGCTTGTCCTGGGAGGCCAAAAAGTGAGCGGTACAGCCTATCCCGTCAAGATTCGTACCGCATTCTAAAGTCAGTAGTTATGAGTTTTACACTACAAAGCTGTAGCATAAAACTCATAACTAAAGTGCTAAAAAGTACACTAACACCCATAAACTACCTATTAACCCCTAAACTGAGGCCCTCTCGCATCTCCATTACTAAAATAAAATTATTAACCCCTAAATCTGCCGCTCCGGACATTGCCACCACTAGAATAAACATATTAACCCCTAAACTGCTGTCCCTAACATCACCGCCACTTACCTACAGTTATTAACCCCTAATCTGCCGTCCCTGTCAGTATATTAAATGTATTAATCCCTAAATCTAAGTCTAACCCTAACACCCCCTAACTTAAATATAATTAAAATAAATCTAAATAACACCTACAATTATTACCTAAATTATTCTTATTTAAAACGAAATACTTACCTGTAAAATAAACCCTAAGCTAGCTACAATATAACTAATAGTTACATTGTAGCTAGCTTATGGTTTATTTTTATTTCACAGGCAACTTTGCATTTATTTTAACTAGGTAGAATAGTTACTAAATAGTTATTAACTATTTAATAACTACCTAGCTAAAATAAATACAAATTTACCTGTAAAAAAAAACCTAACCTAAGTTACTCTAACACCTAACACTACACTACAATTAAATAAATTACCAAATTAAATACAATTAAATAAATTAAATACAATTAGCTAAATTACAAAAAATAAAAAACAAATTACAAGATATTTAAACTAATTACACCTAATCTAATAGCCCTATCAAAATAAAAAAAGCCCACCCAAAATAAAAAAAAAACCCTAGCCTAAACTAAACTACCAATAGCCCTTAAAAGGGCCTTTTGCTGGGCATCGCCCCAAAGAAATCAGCCCTTTTACCTGTAAAAAAAATACAAACACCCCACCCAACAGTAAAACCCACCACCCACACAACCAATTATATCAGCCAATTGAAATTAAGGTAGAAAAAATCCTATTGGCTATTGCAATCAGGGAGGTTTACTCAGTAAACTGGAGGTTTACTCAAGTAGTTTGTTTCTTTGATTCTGCGTCCCAATATCAGGAATCAGGGGGGTATGGACTGGGTAAGGGAGGGGGAAATAATAGTGGTTGCAGGTTCAGCAAAAGTCCGCCAACATCGGCAATTATCGATAAGGACTGTATTCAAAGTGTGTTTACACAACAAACTGTGCGTTCACTATAACAAAAAATGGTTTCTGTGTAATAACAGTTCAAATAATATACATGTAAATAAAGTTTCATTGTACATATTTACTAGTTTTCTCATAATGGAAATGATCGCCACTAAAAAGCTGGCGAGACTGAAATGGCTGAAAAGGTTAATCGAACATGAAGAACAGTACTTTGAAAATTAGAAACTCACAGCAATGTTTTCCCATTACAATACAAGTTACTCCCATGAAACTCCCATGGAACGCCTATATTTTCATTTTGTCTGTGATCTCCATTGTTAATAAAGACACAAAAAAATCCTTACTACTAAAACTATAAGATCTGTGGGGATTGTGGGTAGATTATACATGTATATACAATGTTTTATTTATATGTATTATATTGTATATTGCTATCATATGTATTTTAAGTCTTGTGATCTTAAAAATAGTGTATTTTGTTTTTCAGTTTTGTTTTCATATTTATTTTAAATAAAAAATGGTATATTCAAATGTATAATGTTGTATATATCAAATGTATAATGTTCCCTCATTCTCTGAGGTTTATTATTAGACCTTAATGCATAACTGTAAAATCCCATTATAACAACTGCAACAGGTTAATCCTGTTATAACTACTCCCCACATTGCAAGCCAGTGCAAGAAACAATGAAGTTGTTAAAATCAATGCAGATTGACTTAGTGATGAATGCTCAAAGTGCCTTTTCTTGCATCAGTTCCTGTAAATGGGAGAAGACGTGTAGTTGCCACTTAACTATTACACAGAAATCACTGATGAGATATGTACCAAAAAAATCTACAAAAAGCAACTTAAACCAGACACAGAAATAATAGCCATTCTTTATAGTATCACAGAGAGTGCACATTTTATGTGGAGTTCAGATATTTTATCAGGGCATGTTAAAAAGGTATGAGGATTAGCAATGAATTATCAGACATTGCCTTATGGGAATACTACAGTACAATTGTGTTAGGTCCAATGTAATATGCCTTGTGCATTAGTCTGTTAAACAGGGATACATGCTCTAAACCGAGATTTTTTCTCTAGAGTCCCAGCCAGGCAAGTCCCTAAATCACTAAATAATTCAGCAACTAGTTCCTAAGTCAAACAATATACTCATAAGGAAACAAAATGATTACAATTCTGATATGAACTTTCTGTCTTCTTTGCTCCAAAGATATATGTGTACAGAATAATAAAGTATATTTGAGATCTGTTCTTCAAGAGCTCCACTGTAATATGCTGAGATCGAATAAGAACCAATATGTATTATTTTTGCACCACACTAGTTTATTAGATTTTCCCTCAGCTCACGGATCTGTGACTCTTTCATGCCTTTTTGGGATAAAGTGTTTCAAATGTAGTAGTTCCTTAAAGTCACATATTTTGCTAATCATTAAAGGGACACTGTACCCAAAAATTTTCTTTCGTGATTCAGATTAAGCATGACATTTTAAGCAACTTTCTAATTTACTCATATTATCAAATGTTCTTCATTCTCTTGGTATCTTTATTTGAAATGCAAGAATGTAAGTTTAGATGCCGGCCCATTTTTGGTGAATAATCTGGGTTGTCCTTGCTGATTGGTGGATAAATTCATCCACCAATAAAAAAGTGCTGTCCAGAGTACTGAAACAAAAAAAAAGCTTAGATGCCTTCTTTTTCAAATAATGATAGCAAGAGAACGAAGAAAAATTGATAATAGGAGTAAATTAGAAAGTTGCTTAAAATTGCATGCTCTTTCTGAATTCCAAAAGAAAAAAAATTGGGTTCAGTGTCCCTTTAACAAATGAGTGTTTATTTATCAGTGTTATTAGCTGTAGATACCTTTTGCAAACTTGTGGCTAATAATAAATAAAATGGACAGTGAAGTAAAAATTAAAATTTTATGATTAAGATAGAGCATACAATTTCAAAGGGACATTGTAAGGTAAAATTTTCTCCCCTTGAATGCAATTCCGATGGTCCATTTAACCTGCTGAAGTGTATTAAATTGTTTAAAAATAGATTCTATGGGCTCCATTTAAGAATGCAGAAGACTGAAAAAAAAATCCGAGGAGCTGCACAGATAAAATTTAGCTTTTATTGGAACATCCGTAGTTTCATAAAATCAAGCCCGTGCTATGACGCACTTCACAGAAGGGCAGTGAAAGCTGACATGTTTTGACCGTGGCTGTAATCATAGCTAATTCTTATACAAACAATACACCCTTTTAAAACTCAGAAACTGTTCCTATTGGATACTAGTTGTAGGATGGTGCCAATGCCAACACCCACTTAAATCTCTCTGATCACATATTTAATATTTAAAGGTAAAGAGCCTTAGGTATAAACAATGGGAAATACTCTTTTGTTGTTTAGTTACATATGTGAAAACAGAATGTTATAGCGAGCTTAAACAATAAATGTTGATCATTGACATACAAAATAGAAATTCAAAAAAGAAATTCCAAATAGAAGTATAGGCTTTCTCCATTTAACATGGTTTCTGGTGAAATGCTTGTGCAATCCCGCCCGTTGCCCACTGGTGGCCAATTGGCTGCTAGCAGGGGCTGTCAATCATAAGAATTGGATCGGGATGATTTCAATCCACCACCTTTTAGGTGGCTTACGACCGCTGCTTCTTAGCTTTCATTTCAGATGATCCAGAAACAATGGGCCTCCAAAGCAGAAACCGCTGCTTGATAAATGGAGCCCTTTGCCTTTATTTTGTCATCTGAAATAACTGAACTGCTACCTATAATAAAAATATAAATACTTTTGTATTCTCATAAGAAAAGTTATGTAAACAAGAAATAGTAGCTGAGCAGTAGGGGGTAGGAAAGGCAGGTACAACAATTTTAATTTTAAATTGCTTTCTTTAAAGGGATAGGAAAGTTAAAATTAAACTTGCATGTTTCAGATAGAGCATGTCATTTGAAGACACTTTTAAATTCACTTTTATTTTCAAATGTGCTTAGTTCTCTTGGTATCCATCGTTGAAAGATAATACACACATAACCTACACTAGTGGGAGCTAGCTGCTGATTAGTGCTTGCACACATTTGTCTCTTGTGATTGACTAAATAGATGTGTTCAGCTAGCTGCCAGTGTTGCAATGCTGTTCCTTTAGCAAAGGATAACAAGAGAATTAAGCAAACTTTATAATAGTACATTAGAGTGCATGTTCTAACTAAATCATAAAAAAAAATTCTGGGGTTTTCCGTCCCTTTAAGTATCAGCTGATAAGATAACATGAGGAGGTATTTGGGTATAGAGAAATAATTCAGATAAGGATGTCTGCACTTTCTGCAAACTCAAACCATTTAAATGATTTGTGTTTTTAATTATCAAAAATAACTAATACAAAAATATACCTAAATGATCACATTTCTATACATTTATATGCTTCAGCTGGTATAACAAGTAGGCACGGGCAATTATTCTTTATTCGGCATAAGTGAAAAAGTGCATCACAAAAATATCTGGATTTGCAGAGATATTTGTGTGTTGAACTTTTACACTAATAAATCTGGCCCCGAAATTAGTTGAACACTGCTGCCTGCAGCAATAGTCAACATTTGTAAAGTAAACAAATGCCCAATACAAACATCTGCTCATAACAAATTATTCGAAACACATTAAGGGGAAGCCAATTTTACAGTACTCTCCCTATAAACAATTTTCCAATTTTCTTCTATTAGCAAATTTGCCTTGATCTTTTGTTATACATTGTTGAAAAACATACCTAGGTAGTTTCAGGAGCAGCAACGCACTATCGAACACATCTGGTGACCCAGTGATAAGAGTGATATATGGGCAGCCACCAATCACCAGGTAGCTCTCAGTAGTACATTGCTGCTCCTGCGCCCACCAAGGTATGCTTTTCAACAAAGGATAACAAGTGAAACAAAGCAAATTTGCTAATAGAAGAAAATTGGAAAATTCTTTAAAATTACATGCACTATCTAAATCATACATTTATCTTAGTGCTAGCCAGGGTGTTGAATCAAAAATAGGCTGGCTCCTAAGCTTACATTCCTTCTTTTACAAATAAAGAAGATACCAACTAAGAAAAATTGATAATAGGAGTAAATTAGAAAGTTGCTTAAAATCGCCTGCTCTATCTGAATCATGAAAGAAAAAAAAAATGGGTTCAGTATCTTTTTAACTCCAATATGTTTTCATTTTTAATTACAGTAATTTGGTCCACAACTTTTTAAATTTTTTCAAGAATCCCCTTTAGTGAAATAACATAGGTATAATAATGACTATAACTTCCATCAGGTTGCACAACTGCACCCACTCATTGTGGTACTGATGAGAATTAGGTAGTGGTATATGCTTGTAGGAAGCTAGAAAACCATGATGCCAGCATACATTAGCTACTGACTGAATAGCAGCTTGAACAGTCTGACATGATATGGCTATAAATACAGATTAATGCTGTCATGTAGTTGCCTAGCTGTATGTACTGGCTAATTAACTTATTTATTAATTAAATTACATATTTTAAACATACCCTTATTTAAATTAAAGGAAAATTATAATATAAAGAAAAATATAATAAAATAATGCATCCATTGGAGAGCACATTACTGTAGATAGCAAAACAATAGTAACATACTTTTTATATTAAATACTCAGGTGATGACGAGTTGCTTTCGCTCCACTTGCTAAAGATCTTTTTATAGAGAGATTAGTCCATTTTTTGCAGTACATGGGCCATTTTTTGCAGTACAGCGGTTCCACCCCCTTGCTCTCTCTCTATCTTCCCCTCTCTTTTGCTCTCTCTTCCCCCTCTCTTCTGCTCTCCCCCCCCCCTCTCTATTTTACTCTATCTCTCTCCCTTCTCTTTTGCTCTCTCTGCCCCCCTCTCTTCTGCTCTCCCTCCCCCTCTCTCTATTTTGCTCTCTCTCCTCCTCTCTATTTTGCTCTCTCTCTCCCTTCTCTTTTGCTCTCTCTGCCCCCTCTTTTTTTGCTCTCTCTTCCCCCTCTCTATTTTGCTCTCTCTCTCTCTCTCTCCCTTCTCTTTTGCTCTCTCTGCCCCCCTCTATTCTACTCTCCCTCCCCCTCTCTCTATTTTGCTCTCCCTCCCCCTCTCTATTTTGCACTCTCTCTCCCTTCTCTTTTGCTCTCTCTGCCCCCCTCTCTTCTGCTCTCCCTCCCCCCTCTTTTGGTCTTCCTCCTCTCTCTTTTGCTCTCTCTCCCCCTCTCTCTATTTTGCTCTCTCTCTCCCCCCTCTATTTTCCTCCCTATCTTTTTCTCCCTCTCTCCCCTTCTCTTTTGCTGCCTCTCTCCCTCCCTCTCTCTTTTGCTGTCTCTCTCCCTCTTTTGCTATCCCCCCTTTCTTTTGCACTCTCCCCTCTCTTTTGCTGTGTCTCTCCCCCTCTATTTTACTCTCTCTCCCCGTCTCTCTTGCTCTCTCTATCCCCCCTCCTTTGCTTTATCTCTCCCCCGTTCTTTTGGTCTCCCCCCCTCTCTTTTGATGTCTCTCTCCCTCTCTCTTGCTCTCTCTATCCCCCTCTTTTGCTCTCTATCCCCCCTCTATTGCGCTCTCTCTCACTCTCTCTCCCCCTCTCTTTTGCTCTCTCTATCCCCCCTCTTTGCTCGCTCTCTCTCCCCTTTCTTTTTGCTCTCTTTCTCCCCTCTTTTGCTGTCTCTCTCCCCTCTCTTTTGCTCTTTCTCCCCCTCTATTTTGCTCTCTCTCTCTCTCTCTCTATTATGGTCTCTCTCCCCCTCTCATTTGCTCTCTCTATCCCCTCTCTTTTGCTCTCTCTATCCCCCCTCTTTTTCTCTCTCTATCCCCCCTCTTTTGCTCTCTCTCTCCCCTTTCTTTTGCTCTCTTTCTCTCCTCTCTTTTGCTGTCTCTCTCCCCCTCTCTTTTGCTCTCTCTCCCCCTCTCTTTTGCTCTTTCTCTCCCCCCTCTCTTATGCTCTCTCTCCCCCTCTCTTTTGCTCTCTCTCACTCCCCTTTCTCTTTTCCGCTCTCTCTCCCCTCTCTTTTACGCTCTCCCCCTCTATTTTGCTCTCTCTCCCACTCTTTTTTGCTCTCTCTCTCCCTTCCTTTCTTTTCCCCCTCTCTTTCCCCCCTCTCTTCCCCCCTCTCTTTTGTGCTCTCTCTCTCTCCCCTCTTTTGCGCTCTCCCCCTCTCTTTTGCTCTCTCTCCCCACTCTTTTGCTGTCTCTCTCCCTCTCTTTTGCTCTCTCTATCTCCGCAATTTTGCTCTCTCTCCTTTTTTTGCTCTCCCTCCCCCCTCTCTTTTGCTCCCTCTATCCCCCTCTTTTGCTCTCTCTCTATCCCCCCTCTCTCCCCTCTTTTGCACTCTCACCCTCTCTCTTTTGCTCTTTCTCTCCCCTTTCTCCCCCTCTCTTTTGCTGTCTCTCTCCCTTCTCTTTTGCTCTCTCTATCTCCCCAATTTGCTCTCTCTCTCTCCCCTTAATTTTGCTCTCCCTCCCCCCTCTCTTTTGCTCTCTCAATCCCCCCCCCCCCACTTTTGCTCTCTCTCTATTCCCCCTCTTTTAAACAGTGCTCCTTTTGGTAAAAACAAATATGTTAAATCAAAGTTAATATAAAAAGGTTGTGTAAAAAACATCAAATAACTTACTTGTTTTCATGCAAAAATAGCACTTGATTATTTATGTAGTCCCTGCCCACAGTATAGGGTTGCCACCTCATCCATGTTTTCCTGGACACTTATAAGTTATACATGCTACAGGGTCTGCAGGGAAGAATATGAATAGTACATAAAAACAATGCTTTCCAGAAACACAATACATGTTCCTCCCTGCAGCATGTGTAACTCATAAGTGTCCAGGAAAACATGGACAAGGTGGCAACCCTACCCCAGTGTGATAAGAGCAGATAATTTTGAAAACCTAAATTTTTATTCTGTCATTGCTGGGTATGAGCAAATCTGACTCCCTGTTATCTAGTCTATTCACTAGCCTGGAAGTTTTATGATATCAGGCTAAGATAAAGCTTCCTGCAGAGGCCTCCTCCTCCTTGTAGGGATGTGAAAGGAAGCACAAATGTAGTGTAAAAAATAAATAAATAAATAAATAAATGGTAAAATCTATTTAAAATGATATATAATACATATTGCAATGGTTTCTTTTAAGTACAAGCAACAGCTTAGGGGTCAATTTATCAAGCTACGGCGACAGGGGTGTACATACATGCCCTGTCCACTGCAGCTTGCCTCCGACGGGCTGAAATACTCTGCCAAAATTCAGCGTTGCACAAGTGCGCAACTTTGCGCTCTTGTGCAACACTGGACCTTACCCGCACACAGCCAATCACCCGTGGGCAGGAGCTATCAGTCTCCCCAGATGGACGAGACCTGGGAGATTGAAATTAGCAACCTAAGAGGTGGCGAAGAGGTCAGGGAAGCAATGGTCTGCTTCATAGATACGAACTGCAGGTTCTCTTGTGAGAACCTGCAGTCATAGGGGGGCAAAGGCTGGTGAAGCCTTTGATAAATCGACCCCTTGGTGCTTTTTTTATTACAACAATGAAAGACTGTTTAAAATCCCTTTTTTAAGTTCCTTGAAACTCATTTAGAACTCCTAATTTACTGTGTGGTGTCGCTGACAAGTAACATACTCTGATAATTATTTACATTCATTGCTGATGACTCTGCCTAAGTGAATTTACTAAGCCAGAGAAGGTCTGAATGATTTATAAAGCAGGGCGATCAAGTCCTCCATATTTAAACAACCATATTATATTTAGAAATAAAAAATAAATAAATAATTTTACAATTTTAGATCTCTAAACAAAACACTGCCCAGCCAAACCTGAGTATGATACAGGTTTGATAAGTGCAGAATTTAGGAAACAATAATTATCTAAAATAATCAACGTTGACTGTTTAGATGTCGGATGATTTTTGGAAAACTTTTAAAAATGTTATTTTTCCCATTTATCTTCACTTTATCATTTTACTAATAGACATGATCAGAGTTTTAAGGGTTGGTAATGTGATAAACACTATACTCTATAGATTCAGTGTTCCAGAATGACTTATTTACAAGATGGGAGCACAGATGATATGAAGCAACGCCAGCACCACAGCCACTTTGCTTAAAGACTGTTTATTTTGAAAAGAAAAAAAAAAATCTATATTCCTAAGTCATAGAAATCCTTACTTGTAGAGAATATTGTGAAGTAACTGTGACACTTGAAGCTAAAACCGGCAGTACTCTGGTTGTTAGCTTTATTGATTTTGATTTTGTTTGGCATCTTCCTATCATGACATTTTAACAGACAGGTTAAGTGGTTCATTCCAGTTCAGGAAAATCTTAAAATAACTGGGCCAGCAAAAGATTTTCCACAGCCTTTTCAGTTTAGCGAACAACTTTTTTATATATTTTTTTCTGAGTAAATGAGGGTAATAATTTAAATTAACAGTGTAGTTAAAGGGATGCTAAAATAAAAAATAAAATAAACTTTCATAAGTCAGATAGAGCATAAAAACGTTCCAATTTACTTCCATTGTCAAACTGTGCACAGCAATTTTATATGCACACTTTCTGAGGTGTGTATTACAGTTTATCAATATATTGATTGGCTGATGGCTGCCACATGATATGGGAGCAGGAAATGTAAGGACATTTTAAAATTTGTAAAAAAAAAAAAAAAAAATTATTTAAAAATCAGTAAGTGCTACTGCATATTTTTCTTATTATGTATTTGTTAGTCTTTAAAATATTAACAATTTTTGTATTTTATTGTATGATTCATACCCATAGTATGACAACATTTATCAACTGAGGGACCTGTGAGTTTGCTCTAAAAATTATGTATAAATTGCACAAAGTATCCAGAGTGTGTTTATCATCTTGTCCACAAGGCTTACGTTCTGCTACATGATGGTCAATTTTATGAGCATTCTTGCTACTCAGTATTGCTAACTAACTGTGTTGATGAACTGTATAAAAATGACAGACTGATCCAGAATTTTTGTTGTTTAAAAAGATAGATCACTTTATTACCTATTCCCCCGTTTTGTATAACCAACAGTGTTATAGTACTGTCTATTACATGCAGTAAATGGAAATTGGTGCATACTCAAAATATCATGCCATCAGTTGCAGCCCTGGCACTCTCAGCAAACACGCTATTTACTGCTGAGCATGTTGGGAGGAAAACTCTGAACCTGACTTCATATACTATAAGTTTATTCTTAGTTCATACACTTCTGCCGTTCACTTAGCCAAGCAAACCTACTTCTCTTCTCTTATATCTACTCTTTTCTCAAACCCTAAATTACTCTTCTCCACCTTTAACTCTCTCCTCTACCCTCCTGCTCCACCCCCTCCATCTGTCTTTAGTGCTCAAGACCTGGCAGACTACTTCTTAAACAAAACACGTACTATCCGAAGCAACATCCCAACACCAACCTGCAATATTCCATCAACAGGCCCATTTACTTCCTCTGCCACCCTCTGCACCTTCCATCCAGCCACTGAGAATGAAGTTTCTTCCTTTCTATCTTCCTCACGCCTCACTACCTGCCCTCTCAACCCTATCCCTTCCCATCTAATACCCTCCCTTTCTTCCACCCTCACTCCTGCTCTTACCCATATCTTCAACCTATCTCTCTCTACTGGCTCATTCCCATCTTCTTTCAAACATGCAAAAGTCACTCCCATACTCAAAAAACCCTCCCTCGACCCTAATTCTCCTGAAAGTTACTGCCCCATATCACTGCTTCCACTAATATCAAAACTCCTTGATAAACTAGTTTACATTCGCCTAACCCATTTCCTATCTGCCAACTCCTTGCTTGATCCTCTGCAATCTGGATTCCGTCCCAAACACTCAACTGAAACTGCCCTTACCAAGGTTACTAACAATCTTCTCTCTGCTAAAAATATTGGACACTACTCTATACTCATCTTACTTGACCTCTCAGCTGCCTTCAACACAGTTGACCACCCCCTACTCCTACAGACACTTAGCTCTTTTGGCCTCTGTGACACTGCCCTTTCCTGGATTCACTCTTATCTTTCTCACAGGTCTTTTTCTGTGTCATATGCCGGCGACTCCTCCTCTCCAATGCCTCTGTCTGTTGGAGTACCTCAAGGATCTGTTCTGGGTCCTCTACTCTTCTCCATCTATACTTTTTCGCTGGGTAAACTTATCAACAGTTATGACTTCAAATATCCCCTCTATGCTGATGACACCCAGATCTACCTCTCCACCCCTGCTCTCTCTCCCTCTGTCCTTTCTCATGTCAGCGACTGCCTATCTGGTATTTCTTCCTGGATGGCCTCTCACCACCTAAAGATTAACATGTCCAAGACTGAGCTCCTTCTTATCCCCCCCTCAAGCTCTACGCCGACTTGTGACTTCTCTATCCCTGTTGACAGCATCACCATTTCCCCATCGCCCCAAGTCTGCTGCCTCTGACTTCGCCCCCCATATCCAAATGCTTTCTACATCCTGCCGCAACCATCTACGCAACATTTCCAAGATTTGACCTTTCCTGTGCTCTAACACCACAAAGCAAATAATCCACTCCCTTGTTATTTCCCGACTTGACTACTGCAATAACCTACTTACTGGCCTTCCTGTTTCCCACCTCTCCCCCCCTTTAATTCATCCTAAATGCCTCTGCCAGGCTGATCCACCTTTCCCGTCGCTCTTTATCTGCTGCACCTCTCTGCGAGTCCCTTCATTGGCTTCCCATACACAGCAGATTTAAATTCAAATTTCTCACCCTTGCATACAAAGTGCTCACCAACACCGCTTCAATCTACCTATCCTCTCTAATACACAAGTATACTCCAGTCCGCCCACTAAGATCCAACAATGACCTGCTCCTTGTATCTGCGACTATCACCTCCTCTCATGCTGGACTGCAGGACTTCTGTCGTGCAGCACCTAACCTCTGGAACACTCTCCCTTGTGCTGTCAGACTTTGCCCTAATCTTTCTTCCTTTAAATGCTCTCTGAAGACTTTTCTGTTCAGAGAAGCCTACCACCCAACTCAATAATATTTCTCTTATCTAACAACATTTCCCTCCTCTAACTCTGTATTAACATCTTTCTCAATCTTGCAGTCCTCACCTCCTGTTTCTCAAGGGTAGGGCCCTTCTAGATTGTAAGTTCCCATGGAAATAGGGCCCTCAATTCCTCCTGTATGTGTTTGTAAATTTTGTCCTGTGTCTTAGAATTTTTATATTGTTTTATTTAAATGAACTGTATCCATAGACAGCGCTGCTGAATATGATGGCGCTTCAAAAATAAAGTATAATAATAATAATAATAATACTGCCCCTTTAATTTACTTTTTACCTCTGTGATTACCTTGTATCTAAGCCTCTGCAGACTACCCCCCTTATTTCAGTTCTTTTGACAGACCTGCATTTTAACCAATCAGTGCTGACTCCTAGGTAAGTGAGCATAATGTTATATATATGGCACACATAAATTAGCACTGTCTAGCTATAAAGAAAACTCTCGAAATGCACTTAGATTAGAGGGAGCCTTCAAGGTCTTAGAAATTAGCTTACAAGCCTACCTAGATTTAGCTTTCAACAAAGAATACCAAGGGAATAAAGCTCATTTGATGAGAAAAGTAAATTGGAAGGTTGTTTAAAATTGCATGCTCTATCTGGATCATGAAAGTTTAATTTTGACTAGACTATCCCTTTGAAATTAAATGCATTTATCTTATAAATACACTGGAATAAAGTAGAAAATAAGGAGTAGATTTATCATAGTGCGAGCGGACATGATACGATGTAGCGTATTATGTCCGCTGCACATCAATAAATGCCGAACTGCTGGTGCAATGCCGCCCCCTGCAGATTTGCGCCCAATCGACTGCTAGCAGGGGGTGTCAATCAAACCGATCGTATAGGATCGGGTTGATTTCTGTCCGCGGCCTCAGAGCAGGTGGACAAATTATGGAGCAGCGGTCTTTAGACCGCTGCTTCATAACTTCTGTTTGCGGATGCGGTGAGCCTGAAGGCTCATGCAGAAACATGGGCATCAAAGCTAGCCACACTAGACAAAAAAGAAGCACAGAAGAAAAAAAAGTATATTGGGATAAACTCTACATACAACTGAAACACAGATGTTAAAATTCATAGTTATATATATATATATGTATGTGTGTGTGTGTATGTATATACACATTCATTTATATAGTAAAAAAAACAGAGGTCTAGCATTATTATCAACGTAGCTGCAGTGCAGGGGGGTGAGAGTTAAATTTAGTACAAAAATAAAAAAGAGACGTTGAGTCCCAAAAGGAGCAATAGCACACCCTATCCGGCACCTAAGTTATTGCTTAAAGTAAAAATAACCACAAAGGCATTGTGGAATCACGTCTTGCAAATATTTTATATATATATATATATATATATATATATATACATACATACATACACACACATGTGCATTTGTACGTGTGAGTGTAAGAAAGTATGTTTGTGCATTTTGTTTGTGTATGTTTCTGTATGTGTGTGTGCGCAGTTTGTATATGTGTTTTTTTCTGCATGTGTATGTGTGTTTGTGTGTATATTTGTGTGTGTTTATGTATGTATGATTGTGTGTGTATGCGTGTTTGTAAATAAATTAACTTAATACAGTTTAAGAATTGGTTCCTAAATCCTAATTGACACAGTGTAATAGATGGTCCCAAGTAATTAAATCAAACGCTTTTTGAGCGTCTATTGAAAGGATGGCTAGGTCATGTAAGATTTAAAAAAAATTTGATTGTCAAGGTTCCAGTAAGAATCTAAAAGTAGAACATTTTTACAAATATTAGCAGATGGATTTCTATGTGCCATAAAGCCGACCTGATCTGTATGAATCAGTAAATCTAAGGGCCCTTTGAGTCTATGTCCCAAAATACTGTTTCCGTAATGGGTAAATTCAGGTACTCTAAGTTCTCAGGAAACAAATGAGGTAATGTTATCCTCTGCCAAAATTTAGCTTTATTAGTATAGCGTTTATCTCTGTCAAAGAATACAAGAATACAAATTGTAAAATTCCTGACTGATTTCCTCAGCATTAGAAATTCTAGTGCCGTCCTTATTAATTACCTTCATATAATTCAGTTTCTCTTGATTTTTTACACATCTGGCTAAGTATTTGCCAATCTTATCACCATATCTGTAAAATTTCGCTCTGCATCTAAGTTCATGTAATTCCTTCCTCTGTGCATTAACAATCTCCCATTCTTTTTTTGCCCTAATATAACAATCCCAATCTATTTGAGTAGGACAGCGTATATAAGCATTGTATCCATTTTTTAAATAGTTAGAGAGTTCTACTTCTTTAAGATGGGGTACAGTTGTTTTAGATTTTGTGTGATATACTTTAATGTGTTTGTGTGTATATGTGTGTGTTTGTTTATGTATGTATGATTGTGTGTATTTTCAGTGCTCTATTATTTTAAGAAACAGTCAACATATAATTTCATTTCATTTTAATATTAAGCTATTACCAGATAATTTAAAGGGACACTGAACCCAAAAAATTATTTTGTGATTCAGATAGAAATTACCATTTTTTCTTCGTTCTCTTGCTATCTTTATATGAAAAAGAAGGCATCTAAGCTTTTTTCTTGGTTCAGAAATCTGGACAGCAGTTTTTGATTGGTGGATGAATTTATCCACCAATCAGCAAGGACAACCTAGGTTGTTCACCACAAATGGGCCGGCATCTAATCTTACATTCTTGCATTTCAAATAAAGATACCAAGAGAATAAAGAACATTTGATAACAGGAGTAAATTAGAAAGTTGCTTAAAATTCTATGCTCCATCTGAATAACAAAAGAAAAAATGTGGGTTCAGTGTCCCTTTAATGAGTTTTTTAGGTTCCAAAGTCTAAAAATGTTATGAAAAATAGAACAAAATGATCTGAAATAGGGGTGCTAAATTAGCAGAATAAGAGGTAGAGTTGGTGTCAGAAGTAAAATAAATGTGTGGGCATAGCTGTATAACAAAGTCTAAATACAATACAGATTTTGTCTTTTATTTCTTTTACACCTGTTTGAAACCTGCTAATTAACTTGTTGCTGCTTAACAAAGATATGTCTGAAGCTCTGCTAACAGGATAAGATCACAGACATATCTACTAGTTATTTGGAGAGATGTGAATATCATGTCTGCTTGTCACGGTTAGACATAGAGCGTTGTCAACATCACTGTGTTGCTATGTGGTTTTGTTAATAGTATACTGATTAGAGATCAGCAAGGCATTTCTAGGCAATGCCTGCTTAAAAATAGTCTTGTTTCTTACGCATTACCTGTTTAAAAATGTAAAAACGCTCCGGCTGACATTCTAATCACAATCATTTTGTCTCAGGTTATTTCTTTATTTGACAAATGCTATTGCAGCAGATAAGAAACAAATCTGTAATTTGCGCAGTGGTTTTTGAGATTTCACCTCAATCAATAAACAAAAACAAAATAACAAACGTTAACCCAAACAAGCAGCATTGAAAAACAGATGGCAGCAAAAAAAAAAACCCCAGAAGAAATGAAGTTTTCCTCCCTTTATCCTCGGAAAATAAAAGAACAGTTGATTATAATCAATGTTGTTTATTTCGCTGCTTGACTTCCTAAATACCAACCCTTGGATTAAGAGCTTGTCGGAGGATAATCAGGAGGCCAGAGAAATGCCTATTCTGAAAATCCTTCCTAACCCGTTCAAGAAGGAATCTGTTCCTTGCAAAGCTGATGTTAGCTCTTAATTCCTGATTAGTGCCATTTGAAAGACTGCAGAAATTAACTGGCCAGAAACGCATCATGAACGAAAGAAAGTGCAGTGCACTTGTTTGAGTTTGCTGCACACACTTATAAGGGCGATAAAGATGAATTGAATTCATCCTCCCATAATCTTCAGAGAAAATGGTAAAATAGTTTTATTTCCGTGTTATATAACAAAACAAAAAAATGTTTTCAGTCCAAAAAAAAAAGATGATGATTGTGGTTTATCAAACTGTAAAGAAGAAAAGCACATTTTCCTTAGATGATTCAAGCAACTAGCAGCACAATTCCAAATAAAGTTTTTTTTTCCCCTCTCACTGAGGCAAAATGACATATTGAAGTTTAAATTCAAAAGCCTTAAAAGGTCAAAAAAATGTTGCTCTAGCACAACACTTTAATACATACAATAGGATGATTGCTATACTACAAAACTAGATTCCGCATTACAAACTAATGCTTCCTCAGTAGATGCACTTAAAATAATATATAAGAAGTAGGGATGGGCGAATGTGTTTATATCCGAATTCGAATGTTAGAACGAATGTTATTGTAGAAATTCGATTTACATAATAGAATGTTGATAAGAACGAATATTCTTAAAAATTCGATTT
Source organism: Bombina bombina (assembly GCF_027579735.1). NCBI lineage: Eukaryota > Metazoa > Chordata > Amphibia > Anura > Bombinatoridae > Bombina > Bombina bombina. The sequence goes on from NC_069499.1 coordinate 788,904,764, forward strand.
TCGAATGTTATTTACAGTTTTCGAATGTCACATTCGAATTCGAATGTCACATTCGAATTTGAATGTCACATTTGAATTCAAATGTTACATTCGAATATCACATTCGAATTCGAATATTACATTTATAAAACACAATTGTAGACTAGAAACACTATTTCGAATGTCACATTTGAATAGAATATCACATTCAAATCGAATATCACATTCAAATCGAATGTCACATTCAAATCGAATGTCACATTCGAATTTGAATATTACATTTATAAAACACAGTATTAGACTAGAAATACTAATTCGAATTCGAATGTCACATTCAAATCGAATATCACATTCGAATCGAATATCACATTTAAAACACAGTATTAGACTAGAAATACTATTTCAAATTCGAATGTGACATTCGAATTCGAATGTAGCATTCAAATTTGAATATTACATTTATTAAACACCGTTGTAGACTAGAAATACTATTTCAAATTTGAATGTCACATTCATATTTGAATATTACATTTCGAAATTGAATGAATACATAGCTAAACATTCTATTATTCGAACAAATATTTTCGAATGTTATTCAAAAATTCAAAAGCGAAAATTCAAAAATAGAATGTTAGAATGTTATATAAACATTCGAAATTCGATTCGAACGAACGAATGTATCAAAATTCGTTTTAAATTTCGAATTTTTAGAAACATTCGCCCATCCCTAATAAGAAGCACACATTTTTAAAAATTGTAATCACAGATGGCTGCTTCTTCTCAATGAAGGCCAATGATCTAGCGCTCTCTACTCTTGCAAAATGATCTAAGACATATTGTCAGTACTTAGGACCCTCAAACAATTTTTGACAGGCAAAGTTTAGCATCGTCTTGCTTGCTTGGTTCTGGATTTGAAGCAATATAATGCTAAAAAAAAAAAACTACAAATATTTTGCTAGATTTCTGTCCCTGCAGGTGAGGTTTTAGCCATCAGATCCTGAGACTGGATTGTAAGGCCGAACATGTAAAATAAAGCAACAAATTCAGTTTCTAATGTAATTTTCATTACTTTCTAAGATAATGTCCTTGTATAAATATCACACAGGAAAGCAGAAGCAGCTTTGATTGAATCCCAGTAAATGCCTTTACCCCATTGAAGAGACAAATGTAGACATGTAGAGTGATTGACCAATAAATGGAAGTGTAAGGATTTTAAAGGGTACCCTCCTAGCTTCTACCATTTCAGATTAGCTGATATTAGCACTAAGAAATTAAGAGTTTGGAATAGGCTACTAGTTTGAGCATTTAGAATGCTAAAAGGAGATGAATGCTTATAAACTAATTTTGATGAAGAGTGTGTGTGTGAGAGAGAGAGAGAGAGAGAGAGAGATGGAGAGAGTGTGAGTGGGTTCTGGGAACACACACACACACACACACACACACACATATATATATATATATATATATATATATATATCACTTATATAAACTACATTAGGGTTATTCCATCCAAAAGGACATTCAGCCCTTTAATATCAGCTAATTATAAGAATTCAAGAGATCTATCTATCTCTCTTCCTATCTCTCTTTTGCTTTCTATCTACATATCTATCTTCCCATCTCTCTATATCTATCTACATATCTATCTTCCCATCTCGCTGTTGCTTTCTATTTATTTATCTGTCAACCTACTGTATCAACAGCATCTATCTTCCATCTATCTCTGTTTCTATCTACATATTTATCTCTTTCTATCTACACATCTATCTATTTTTCTTTCTATCTATCTATCTATCTATCTATCTAGCTATCTATCTATCTCTGTTTCTATCTACATATTTATCTCTTTCTATCTACACATCTATCTATCTGTTTTTCTATCTATCTATCTATCTATCTATCTATCTTATTTTCTATCTGTCTATCTATCATCTATCTATCTCTTTTTATATCTATCTATCTATCTATCTATATCTATCTATCTATATTTCTATTTATTTTTCTATTTATGTGTCTGTCTATCTATCTATCTATCTACATATCTATCTATATATCTCACTCTTACTAGCTATATATCTACCTATCTATCTATTACATATGCTACATATCTATCTATGAACAGTATTCCACAAAAGTGAGTAAACCCCTCACATTTTTGTAAATATTTTATCTTTTCATGTGACAACACAGAAGAAATGACACTTTCCTACAATGTAAAGTAGTGAGTGTACAGCCTGTATAACAGTGTAAATTTGCTGTCCCCTCAAAATAACTCAACACACAGTCATTAACGTCTAAACCGTTGGCAACAAAAGTGAGTACACCCCTAAGTTGAAATCTCCAAATTGGGCCAAATTAGCCATTTTCCCTCCCCGTTGTCATGTGACTCATTAGTGTTACACGATCTCATGTGTGAATGGGAAGCAGGTGTGTTAAATTTGGTGTTATTGCTCTCACACTCTTTAATACTGGTCACTGGAAGTTCAACATGGCAGCTCATGGCAAAGAACTCTCTGAGGTTCTGAAAAAAAGAATTGTTGCTCTACCTTAAGATGGCCTAGGCTATAAGAAGACTGCAAAGACCCTGAAACTGAGCTGCAGCAGGGTGGGCAAGACCATACAGCGGTTTCACAGGACATGTTCCACTCAAAACAGGCCTCACCATGGTCGACCAAAGAAGTTGAGTGTACAGGCTCAGCGTCATATCCAGAGGTTGTATTTGGGAAATATACAGTACGTATGAGTGCTGCCAGCATTGCTGCAGAGGTTGAAGGGGTGTGGGGTCAGCCTGTCACTGCTCAGACCATACGCCACACACTGCATTGAATTGATCTGCATGGCTGTCATCCCAGAAGGAAGCTTCTTCTAAAGATGATGCACATGAAAGCCTACAGTTTGCTGAAGACAAGCAGACTAAAGATATTGATTACTGGAACCAAGATAAACTTATTTGGTTTAGATGGTGTCAATTGTGTGTGGCAGCAACCAGGTGAGAAGTACAAAGACAAGTGTGTCTTGCCTACAGTCAAGCATGATGGTGGGAGTTTCATGATCTGGGCCTGCATGAGTGCTGCCTGCACTGGGGAGCTACAGCTCATTGAGGGAACCATAAATGCCAACATATACTGTGACATACTGAAGCAGAGCATGTTCCCCTCCCTTTGTAGACTGGGCTGCAGGGCAGTATTCCAACATGATAACGACCCCAAACACATCTCCAAGATGACCACTGCCTTGCTAAAGAAGCTGAGGGTAAAGGTGATTGACTGGTCAAGCATGTCTCCAGACCTAAACCCTATTGAGCATCTTTGGGGCATCCTCAAACGGAAGGTGGGGGAGCGCAAGGTCTTTAACATCCACCAGCTCTGTGATATCATCATGGAGGAGGGGAAGAGGATTAAAGTGGCAACCAGTGAAGCCTTGGTGAACTCCATGCCAAAGAGGGTTAAGGCAGTGCTGGAAATAATGGTGGCCACACAAAATATTGACACTTTGGGCCCATTTTGGACATTTGGGGTATACTCACTTTTGTTGCAAACGGTTTAGACATTAATGTCTGTGTGTTGAGTTATTTTGAAGGGACAGCAAATTTACACTGTTATACAGGCTGTACACTCACTACTTTACATTGTAGCAAAGTGTAATTTCTTCAGTGTTGTCACATGAAAAGATATAATAAAAATATTTACAAAAATGTGACGGGGGTACCACTTTTGTGGGATACTGTATCTATCTATGTATCTATCTATCTACCTACCTACCTACCTACCTATTTATCTACATATCTATCTACATCTTTCTATCTATCTCTTTCTTTCTACATATCTATCGATATATATCTCTCTCTATATATATGTGTGTATATATATATATATATATATATATATATAGCAAAGGAGGATGGTAGAAGCACTCCTGGTAAATTGTAAAGGCCCAAAACTGGCTTGTGGTACCCTGGGTGCACTCCAAGTGAAATACAAATCAGCAAAGTATAAATCAGCAAAGTAAGGGAGTCACTCACAGGGTCTTGTAGTGAAGAACAAAGTCTTTATTGACGTTTCGGGGTTGCCCCCGTTTTCCTATATATATATATATATATATATATATATATATAGGAAGAGGATAGCGCACTCTCACTCGCCAAAGTATAAGGACCAGGGTGCATAAACATTTAGATAAAGCAGTATAAAATATGCACTCTCTGCTTTATATATATATATATATATATATATATATATATCTACAATATATCTATCTTCCTATCGCTCTCTTTCTTTTTCTATCTACATATCAATGTTCCTATATATCGCTCTCTCTGTTTTTCTATCTATGTGTCTGTCTGTCTACCTATCTATTATTTAATAAAACAAATGTTTTATGCTAAATTTAGATTTTTATTTAAAAATATCTTGTAAGAAATGATGTCACGTTTTACTAATAATTACACAAAAAAACTGTCAAAAAAGTACTACAGTCAGATTTCACACCTTTAAAGGGACAGTCTACACCAGAATTTTTATTGTTTTAAAAGATAGATAATCCCTTTATTACCCATTCCCCAGTTTTGCATAACCAACACAGTTATATTAATATACTTTTAACCTCTGTGATTATCTTGTATCTAAGCCTCTGCAAACTGCCCCTTTATTTCAGTTCTTTTGCCAGACTTGCAGTCTAGCCAATCAGTGCCTGCTCCCAGATAACTTCACGTGCACGAGCACAGTGTTATCTATATGAAATACATGAACTAATACCCTCTAGTGGTGAAAAACTGTTAAAATGCATTCTGAAAAGAGGTGGCCTTCAAGGTCTAAGAAATTAGCATATGAACCTCCTAGGTTAAGCTTTCAACTAAGAATACCAAGAGAACAAAGCAAAACTGGTGATTAAAGTAAATTGGAAACTTGTTTAAAATGACATGCTCTATCTGAATCATGAAAGTTTATTTTGGCATAGACTGTCCCTTTAAGGCATATTAGAAAATAATATTTCCCAACCATTAGTCAAGGAAGCAAACTGTTGAAGATAAAATGTATTAAGCCTTATAAACAGCAACATTTCAGGATCACTCTGATCCTTTCATTATGCAGGCTTAGCTATCCAGAAACATTGCTTTTTATATAGCTTAAATTATATCTCCAACTGTTTGCTGGAGTGACTCGTGACTGAAAAAAAATTCTTCAATTCTGATTCATATTTCTGATGAAAAAATAAATAAATAACAGAGTTTTGCAGTATGCAGTGATAGTTTTGAATAAGACTAACATTCTATATTAAAAAGGTCAACTTTTGAATGTTTCTTGTCTCCAGTCTGGGCTAGTGGAAGGGTTTTGTCGTCGCACCCCCCCCCCCAAAAAAAAAGAGTTGCATTTTGCTGCTTCCTTTAACATTTTTTGGTCTGCTGTGCTGCAGTGCAACTCTGTTCCACATCTGCAGGGGGCACCCTAAGGCAACTGCCTGTTGCTGGGTAGAAGCACAGATCCTGCCTATGGGCACTGATCAATTTGATAGAATGCACAAGTTATCACTAAAATAATAATAAAAAAGAGACTTTAAACACATGCCAAATAACTATGTTTTAGTAGCTGGTTAAATGCCAGGAATAGGGAGAGGTGAATGCTTTGACACATATGGTACATGGTAGTTGTAACATATAAGTGTTCACATTACAACATTTGAATTTTGTTTCTCTTACACTTAAAGGGATAGGAAAGTCAAAATTAAACATGCATGATTCAGATAGAGCATGTCATTTTAAAACAATTTTAAATTCACTTCTATTTTCAAATGTGTTTTGTTCTCTTGGTATCCCTTGTTGAAAAAGAATACGCACATATCCTACACTAGTGGGAGCTAGCTGCTAATTGGTGCTTGCACACATTTGTCTTTTTGTGATTGGCTGACTAGATGTGTTCATCTAGCTGCCAGTAGTGCAATGCTGTTCCTTCAGCAAAGGATAACAAGACAGCGAAGGAAATTTGATAAATGGAAGTAAATTGGAAAGTTGTTTAAAATTGTATGTTCTATCCAAATCATGGAAGAAAAATTTCGGGTTTCCTGTCCCTTTAAATTAAGATTTATGGAAATCAACTAATCTTGTGAAGTATTCAAATGTTGATTCTATCCTATAATATAAAAGGCCAAGTGTGTTTGTTCGAACCTGTCATGCGCAGTAGAGACTGCACCAGGACAAACACGCCTTGCCTTCAACAAACTAACTTGTCTGTCGCGAGCATAATGGGGACAGGGACGGACAGGCGTGACTGGGCGGGGCCAGGCGTGACTGGGACAGGGCCAGATATGACTGGGGCTGGGCTGTGTGTGACGGAACGGGGGCCGGGCAGGAACGGCCATGGACGTGAGAGAGAGAAACCAAAACAGAGAGGGGGGGGGGAGAGAGGCGGGATAGAGAAAAAGAGAGGTGGGAGAGAGAGCAAAAGAGAGAAGAGAGAGAGAAAGAGAGGAGGGAGAGAGAGAGCAAAAGAGAGGGGGGAGAGAGCAAAAGAGAGGGGGGAGAGAGAGCACAAAAGAGAGGGGGAGAGAGTGAGTGCAAAAGGAAGGGGGAAGGAGAGAGCAAATGGAGGGGAGAGAAAGCAAAGGGGGGAGAGAGAGCAAAAGAGAGGGAGGAGAGAGCATGATGGGGACAGGGACGGCCAGGCATGACTGGGCGGGGCCGGGCATGACTGGGACAGGGCCAGATATGACTGGGGCTGGGCTGTGTGTGACGGGGCAGGGGCCGGGCAGGAGCGGCCATGGATGTGAGAGAGATAGAGAGAGAGAGAGCAACAGAGAGGGGGGCAGAGAGAGAGCAACAGAGAGGGGGGATAAAGAAAAAGAGAGGGGGGATAGAGAAAAAGAGCTGTGGGAGAGAGAGCAAAAGAGAGAAGAGAGAAGAGAGAGAGCAAGAGAGGAGGGAGAGAGAGAGCAAAAGAGAGGGGAAGAAAGAGCAAAAGAGAGGGGGAGAGAGTGAGTGCAAAAGGGAGGGGGAGGGAGAGAGCAAAAGAGAGGGGGGAGAGAGCAAAAGGGGGGAGAAAGAGAGCAAAAGAGGGGGGAGAGAGAGTAAAAGAGAGAGAGAGCAAAAGAGAGGGGGGAGAGAGAGCAAAAGAGAGGGGGAGAGAGAGTGCAAAAGAGAGAGGGAGAGAGAGTGCAAAAGAGAGGGGGGAGGGAAAGAACAAAAGAGAGGGGAGAGAGAGAGAGCAAAAGAGAGTGAGAGAGAGCAAGGGGTGGGACTGCTGCACTGCAAAAAATGGCCTGTGCAAACGGGCTTTAGAACTAGTAGATATATATTTCAGTAGCAGAAAGAAAATAAAGGGAAGCATCTGTTCTAGAATTCTAAAATCTAAATTCCAAAGTTTGCAGATGTCTAAAAAGTAATTAATCTATAACTGTATTATAAATCTGATTTGATGTGCACAAATCTTTTTTTCTTTTTTACAGGGAAACCCAAAATATTTTTTTCTTTCATGATTCAAGTAGTGCTTATGATTTTAAAGAACGTTCCATTTTACTTCTATTTTTAAATTTGCTTTATTTGCTTAGTCTCTTTTGTTAAAGGAGCAGCATTGCACTACTGGGAAAAAGCTTAACATATCGTTTGAGCCAATCACAAGAGGTATATATGTGCCGTCACCCATCAGCAGCTAGCTCCTAGTAGAGTGCTTTGTAGTTCATAAGCCTACCTAGATATCTATGCAACAAGAGATATCAAGACAATGAAGCAGAATATATAATACAAATAAAATGAAAGTTGTTTAAATCTCCATGCTCTATCTAAATCATGAAAGAAAAATGTTGGGTTTCATGTTCCTTTAAAAGGGCCCAAACTAAGATGTTTATATTTCAGATGCATTATTTTCTCTGAACTTATAACCTGTCGTAGCCGTGACTATAAACCTTATTATTTGGTTAAGGAGGACCTGAACGTGTAAATAGCTCATGCTCTCTTGGGGTTTAGGGATTGTGGTGATGTATAGACGTAGAGAGGGTCTAAATATCTATGTTTTATTTTAATGCATACATCTCTAAAAGACCGGAAGGAATCAGGAAGGATATAACACATCACAGCCCATTATTGACCAAAGAAAATCGTTGGTCTTTGAAATGCAAGTTGCTCTGATCCTGTACTGTAAATATTCCCCTTAAAAGGACATAAAGGGCGATAAAGAAAATACTCTGTGTTAGAGTACTAATATGCATACAATTATGTGTTTAACCACTGAGAAAAAGAGATCAGGTACAGAGCAGCAATACATTTCTGAAAGCTATCTGTTGAGCCAATGACAAGAGGCATATGTGAGTAGCCACCAATCACCAGCTAGTTCCCAGTAGTGCATTGCTGATCCTGAGCCTACCTAGTAACAAAGTATACAAAGAGAATACATTTCAAAATAGAAGTAAATTGAAAAGTCTCTTAAAATTGTATGATCTATCTAAACACTGATAGTTGATTTTCGGCATTCATGTCCCTTTAATGTGTTCCCAAATATTTGTTATACTAGCTGCAAAGTATTACATGGAAATTGCTCTTTTAGGTTTATTCTTGTGATTGAAATGGTTCATTTCAATGAATCCACCACCTATAATGAAAATATCAGTGCCTCTGCATTGGCTTTTCTGTAGAGAAGATAAGATAATTGTGTCTGCTCTTCCCGCAGGTTCAGTCTGTTAAAAAGGGAATGCTATTATAAGAACAATGAGTTGAGGTTTCATTAAAGGGACAGTATACACTTATTTTCATATAACTGCATGTAATAGACACTACTATAAAGAATAAGATGCACAGATACTGATATAAAAATCCAGTATAAAACTGTTTAAAAACTTACTTAGAAGCTCTCAGTTTAGCTTTGTTGAAAAGGTAGTTGGAAAGCCCACTGCAAGTGGGAAATAAGACACTCCCCCCCCCTTCTTTTGCATATGAAAAGACCCTTTACACAAACAGGAGCAAGCTGGATAAGGTAGCTGACGGTATTCACATAAGACTTTGGGGCTTGGTTAGGAGTCTGAAAATCAGAGCAATGTTATTTAAAAGTAAGCAAAACTAAACATTTAAAAAAAAAAAAAAAAAAAAACTTCATAGGCTTTATAAATAGATCATCTACAAAACATTTATGCAAAGAAAAAATGAGTGTCCCTTTAAGTAAAAGCAGCTATTTTAAAGACAAAAATAAACAAAAGGGATTCTGAAATAGGATTCAAAAACTGTTACTTGTTGTGGTGTGATTCTAACATTGAAAGATAAACAGTAAAACAAATAATTATTTAGCATATTAGAATTAGAGTGTAAATAAACACGATACTTATCGTAATCCTTTATATCTCTAGGATATCCTCATAGAGTGGCCCTCAATTCATTTTTTGTATAGTGAAGTAATTACATTGAGCCATCTCCAAATGAGAAAAGAAAACGAAGGGATTCAGATTTCTTCACGTTCCGTCTGATATATTAGTATGCGCAATTATATAAAACCTCTGAGACCGCTGAAGGCATAATGCTGGAGATAAAAGACCAAAGTAAGGATGTGGCCTATAAATGTGCTCTACTCTATAAGTGACGCTTTTGTAAAAATACACTGGAGAGCAATAGATACAAATACAGCTAAACATTATCTTGCTAAATTGTAAAGGTTACTTACAACATTGAGATTATTTCAATCATGCAGTGTTGTTAAGATATTTTACAAAAAAGCACAGATTAAAAAGGAACACATTATGCTATCATAAACATTACAGATACTGAACACAGTTTATAAAATAGCAAATAAAAAAAAACACATTAATAAAAAGGAACAGTCATTTTCTCTGTGCGCAGTAGTATACCTAATTCTCAATAAAAATAAAACTTTTTTTTTATATAGACATAGCATATAAGAGGAAACTGCATTTAAAAAAAAGATATATGCAAAAGAAATTTATTAAAACCACTTTATACTGTAATTGTGTTATTTTGTTCAAATTTACAATTTTTTGAAAATCAAAAGCAGTTTAGAGATACAACCTTTGAAAACCCTGTTAGAATTTATATCCCCGGTCTTGTTTGATCTGGCCAGTGAGAGAAAAATGTCTGTGATCTTGCCTGTCCTCACTCTGTAGCATGTTTCAGGGTGAGATCAATTTAAAGAAACAGTCTACTCCAGAATTTGTATTGTTTAAAAGGATAGATAATCCCTTTATTACCCATTTCCCAGTTTTGCATGACCAACAATATACTTTTCACCTCTGTGATTACATTGTATCTAAGACTCTGCAGACTGCCCCTTATTTCAGTTCTTTTGACAAAATTGCATTTTAAACAATCAGTGCTGACTCATAAGTAACTCCACAGGCATGAGCACAATGTTATCTATATGTTACACGTGAACTTGTGCTGTCTAGCTGAACTGTCAAAATGCACTGAGATAAGCCTTCAAGGGCTTAGAAATTAGCATATGAGCCTACCTAGGTTTAGCTTTCAACAGAGAATACCAAGAGAACACAGCAAATTTGATGATAAAAGTAAATTAGAAAGTTGTTTAAAATTACATGCTGTATCTGAATCATGAAAGTTTAATTTTGACTAGACTATCCCTTTAACTGCACTTATGTATGAAGGAGGGACTCCAGCCTTTCTGGGCGTAATAGAACAAGCAGAAATAAAGAAAATACATTGCAATGTTGTTTTATCTTTCTTAATTAAACAGATTGTTGAGGATTACATTTTGAGTTTCAACTTACACTAAACTCAAACTGTCATTCTCCATAAAGGGCTAGATTTTGAGTTGCACGCTAGCTGTTGTGCACAAGCAAAAAGGGGTATATTGTGGCTCTTTGCATGTGTCAAAACTAGCATGCATATTACGGGGTAGATTTATCAAGCAGTGGATGCTGCAATCTACCCCCGAAGTTTCAGGTCCGCTTGAAGCTTAAGTTAAAAAGCAGCCGTCATCTGACCGCTGCTCCTTAACTTATCCGCAACCTCTGAGGTCGTGGATAGCAATCATCCCAATCAGATACGATCGGGACGATTGACACCCCCTACTAGCGGCTGATTGGCTGCAAATTTGCAGGGGGCGGCATTGCACAAACATTTCACCAGAAATGCTTGTGCAATGTTAAATGCTGACAGCGTATATATACACATAAAATATATATATATATATATATATATATATAGATATAAATATTAGTGCATTGGAGACCTTTGCAGTCAAATAGCAGAAAACAGGAAAAATCATATTTATGCGTTATTCAAATTTAATAAAGTGTTTATGTATTTACTGTAAATATTTAACATGCCAATTTTCTTCACATAAGGGAATATGTTCCAAATATTTTTAAATAGATATTCCTATATATCTGTATATAAATATATATATGTTTTCCACTTTGCTCCTTTGAAGTCTATGGGGGAATACGTCTATGGGGGAATACGTTAACCAGGTCGCAATATTCGAAGTTCAGCTTTTTGCATGCATCGGGTTAGTGCTTGTGAGAAAACTTTTTACTTTTAACTTGTAATATGTACACTACCCAAAAACATTTTACTTTAAACTTGTAATATGCGTGCTACCCGACGCTTGAAAAAAGCCTCCATCTAGTAAAGTTAACATGCCAGCAGGAGCGCAGTGTACCACTCCACTCATAATCTAGCCCAAAATGTTTAATTATGTACAATTAAAAAATAAATTGCAATACATTTTCATTTTTTGTTTTGTTTGCTTTAACTGTAATTTAAGCTTGAAAACTCTAGTATCCCCCTTCCCCAGATAGATTGGAGTGTCTACTGTGGAGTGTAGAATCCTGAACCTACTACATTCTGCAAACTAATTGTTTCATATTTGCAGAAGCTTGCAAGGGGTGAGTGCTCTCTAGATATAACAGATAAAAGCTAAACCCCAAAAATAAGTCACACTGATCTCTCTAAATGTGACCAGAAAATAAAAGCTAGAAAAAAGGGGGAAAGTAGGGGAAAAGTGCTCTGAGAAGAAGAGCTTATCTGCAACTGTATAAAATGTATACTTAAAAAGGACATATAAATAAAAGGGTAATTTATTGAAATATATATATATATATATATATACAAAACACACAAGACCTAACATATGCCCCCCCCCCCCCCAAAGACTGCAAAACAAGATATATTTTTCTACTAAAAAAACCCAAAAACTTTTAAAACATTTTTTCAGGAGATCTTTTGTTTTCTCATGAATAACTAAAAAACAAACAAACTTTAATTCTAATATGCATTCAATTTGTTTTCTAATAAAGATTTGGGTTTGGAGCAGAAGGTTGGAAGTTGTTGCTTCTGATAAGGAAGGATATTGTATTTTCATGAGTAGAGAGTCTAATTCCCTCCAGTGTACTATTTTACTTAGATATGACACTGCCCTTAACACTGAAACGAACCCCTGAGCCTTTCATTGTCTGATGTAATAACCCACAAGCTGAGGAACTGCCAGTTTTTAACTAAGAGATCCTAAATCAGTGAACTGGGACATACATGATTATCAAAGAATCAAACAGAATATTGGACATACTATTAGGGCTCTGATCTGCATAATGTAGTTTATATGGAAAATATGAGATAATATGTGATGGGAAATAATCTCTGAGAGACTAATATTTCATACTTCACTTAGACATATAGAAATTTTAATTATCTGTTCATCTAAATCTGTAATTCTTGAATGCTCTTGATAGTGACATATTTCTTTGAGTGTATATTCCATAATCATCTAAAAAGGTTTTATTTGAAAAATTAACAAAGTGGTTCCTGGCTAAAGGCTCTCAATAATGATTCATGAAAACTTTAGAAGTCAGTTTAGAGCCATTGTGCTGTTAAATTGTTTCAAATAAAGTTACAATTTACAGAGCCCCATAGTTGCCACTTAAAGTGAAAGTAAATCCTAGCGTTTTACAAACAATAGGATTTACTATTGAAACAAATAAAGGGGACTTTCATTCATGAAGTATAAGATACTTCATGTAGAAAACTCCTTTATTTTATTCAATCGATCGCCGGCTCCCATGGGCGCCAAGCCGGATTTACCGCACGGCTATTGGCTAAGAGGTGAAAACGTCACCTCTTAGCCAAATTTTTTCCTGTATAAGGTAAATCGATTGATTGAATCAAATAAAGGAGCTTTCTACAGGAAATACCTTATACTTCATGAATGAAAGTGCCCTTTATTTGTTTCAATAGTAAATCCTAGCATTTGTAAAACGCTAAGATTTACTTTCACTTTAAGGAGATTTAAAAAAAAAAAATCATATTTAGGATTTAGTAAATAATGCCCACAATTTAGCATAAAGTATGTACAATTTAGTAAATTGTTAGCATGATTTAGTAAATTGTTAGCATGATTTAGTAAATTGTTAGCATGATTTAGTAAATTGTTAGCATGATTTAGTAAATTGTTAGCATGATTTAGTACATTGTGAGCATAATTTGACTAAATCATGCCCATAATATACTAAATTGTTACCCCAATTATTCACAGCCAAGGCACATTTAATGAATGTATATTTTGAGGCTAATATCAGTGAGTCCCTAGTGGGAAAAAGTTAGCACTGGGGTCTTCTTGTCACACTATCAGTAGTCCATTATATTATATTATATTATAATTATATATATATATATATATATATATATATATATATATATATATATATATATTATATCCTTTCTATTATAAAGACAATGTGTTATACTCATTAGTTCAATAACAGAATGATCTAACTCTTTGTTTAATTCCTGCAAAGGTAGTTAAACACATACTCATTGTTTGCTACAGAGCAGCAAGGCACTTTTGGGAGCTAGCTGAACACATCCGTTGAGCCAATAAAAAGAGGCATATGTGTGTAGCCACCAATAACCATCTAGCTCCCAGTGGTGCACTGCTGAGCCTAAGTCTATCTAGGTATGCCTCTTAACAAAAGATACCAATAAGAGAAAAAAGTAATTGAATAATAGAAGTACATTGAAAAATCTCTATCTGAACTATGAACGTTTACTTTTGCCTTTCATGTCCTTTGATAAATAAATAGCCTCAATAGCTAGCCTGAATTGAATGATGCAAAGTTTTTAATATTACAGCAAAATATTGTATGTATTTTATCAACACAACACACCCCAATACACCCTAAAATAGCTTTCAAATTCATTATGAGATCATTATTACAGCACATAGGAACCAAACTCACATCACATGAAAAAATAATGAGGTGCAATTTGATCATTTGCATAGAAATTAATGTCATTATAAATATTTTGTACATGAATATGTAAATAACCTTTAAAGAAACATATGAATATTCAAACACCTTAACAGATAAAGATCTCACCTCGTCATAAATCAAGATTTATAATGATGAGATAAAGAAAAAAAATGACTAATGCATAGCATGAGGAATAAAGCAGACATTAAAAGCAGCTAATTGGTGCAATGCAGCTATACTGAAGTGTATTGTAACAGTGGAAATACAAGGCGCAGAGTTTGTAAAGGTGGAACTGGTTTCATGTAGATAAAGTACAAATATGCAAGATGGGTCATTTAAAAGTTACGTCAAGGTGTTTTCATTTCAGAAAGCAAATCACTCAGGACTGAAAGTTTATTCTCTTATTTATTTATGTATTTATTTATTTTGCTTTAATTTAGAGATTTTTTTTATCAAACTGCTTAGCTTAGATGTTTTTTCATGTTTGACTAGTTTTTGTAACAGATGCAATATGACTTAAATTAAGCATAGTAGGAATGTAAGAGCTGAAGATGTCATTGAAGCAGAAAACAAACATGCTGGAGATTTAGAATAAAATGATTTGACTTATTAAAAGTTATTCAGCGTTTTTTTGTTTGTTTTTTGTCATGTGTTCACTGCATATTAGGTCTAGTTTAATTGTCCAAAGAAAACTTTCCTATGGAATTACCACAAATAACACAATTGCTTCTTATCTAAAAGGCTTTGGGCTCCATGTATTAAGCAGCGAATGCTGCTCAGGGGCCCTTGCGGGGCACGTATGAGCCTGCTTCCCGCAATATAAGTAGCAGCAGTCAGTAGACCGCTGCTTATTACACTCTTTGCTACTTCTGAGGTGGCAAAGAGAAATCACGAGAGCTTGCTCGCTCTCTGTAATTAACAGTCACGCAAGTGAAGGGGCGGGGATTACACACTCAGCATACTGTGTAATGATGCATACAGGCCAGCGGCTGAACAGATCTGCAGTGAAGGCGTATGCAGTGAAGGCGCATGGACAGCAAGTTGAGAAGCTGTCCGCACGCCATTTAATACATGGGGTCCAAAGTGTATACATTATTCATTGGTTTTATATAAATAAAGTTATTTCAAAATACAATAGCGGATCTACTCATCAGAGGGCCCTGGTGCAAGATATGTTTTGCCCCCCCCCCCCCCCAATGATAACTCAGTAAAAAGCAAAGGTATTAATATGCATTCTGCTCTGTATAATGAGTTTGAGCATAGATAGAGAGAGTGACAGATACATAGATGGACAGATAGATAATAGGATGGACCTACAACTTGCACTGATATAAGGCTCCCCTGCAGACACCTATATATAGACTGGCTGTTATGGGCCCCCTCCAGCTCTTGGGCCCTGGTGCACCAATGGTAGTTCCACCCCTGTCAAAATATAACAGTAATCCTAATGTTATTATATTTGAATATGTTTCTTTCTTGTGTTTATAAAGTTTTATAGAAAATTGGCAAATAGTACAAAAGTATCAATAAAGCTGATACAAACTTGAAAATATATTTTTATATATATATATATATATATATATATATATATATATATATATATATATAAAATGGTAAGCATTACTTAACATATTCTCCCAAAATATCACAATTTCCAAACTTGATAGCAAAATCACTTTAAAAGGGATCTGACTTTCCCCAGTGCTGGATGCTTATGAGGGGCTTGTTTTCGCTAGTGGGTGTTCCTGGAATTATCATGTATAATGTCACCAGGTGCCCAATACATGATGTATCTCACATCAAACAAGAACTGCTGGCAAAGTGAAAAATGTAAATTACAACAGCAATACTTCGGAAACATGTTTGCAAAATAGATTCTGCAAATGAATGTAATTTTTAAATATACAAATGTCTGTTTTATTGTAAATTAGTCCCGTTGAATAAAATGAACATTTTCTATGCAATCACAGACTCGGACCTTGAGCTGACATTTAGAATTACTGTGGGTTCCAGGGTGTTCTCAATATGTGGTTTGCTGTCTCCTTTTTGTTTTATTTTTCGTGAACTTGTTATCTTTTATCTGCATGTGTAAGAGAGAGGTTTTTTTTTCGTTTTTATTTGTTATTTTTGTTTGTGTTAATTAGTCTGGTCTGTAATGCTTTGAAGGTATTTTTTTTGATAATGGTATTTTTTGCAGAGTAACCTAATCTAGGCATCAAGAAGTGAACCGTTGCAAAGAGAAAAAAAAAAATAGAATTTTAGAATGAAGCAGAACTCGCTGTCACATGAGGCGGTTACATATCTTTATGAATTCCACAACTTTTGCAAAGTTACAGCAAGTTTTTTTTAGCAAATAGTGACAAATGTTTTATTTTATTTTATTGCATCTAGGCCAATGACTATTAATAGAAACTACCTATCAGCTAATGACTATCACTAGGCAGTGCACAACTGATACTGCTGTATTAGTTTACGTTTATGGAACAGTTTTTATTTCATATTTTTTAAGGGGAAAAAAAAATCATTGTTAAAATTCTGGTATTTCATGTGGATGTTAAGAATAATCTTAGTTTAGTGTTTGTAGTTTTCCTAGTCTTACTATTGCTGAAAAGTATCCAGTAGTAATAATTGTAGAAGGCTGTTAAAATAATCCCCAAAATGGAGCCAATCAGCACTTTAAATTATAGAAGTTTTTTTTTTTAAATCTGCACCATAAACAAAACTAGGGAGTCAATTGTGCTTATTCTAATAGAGGAAGTAAAAATTGGAGCTATTTATACATTCACTGGCTCTCAGTGTGACTGACTATTTTCTGAATAATTCCCAATTAAAATAATTGAGTTATCTTTGGATCAGTGTTATAAAGTGATTTAATCAATTGTCCAAATCATATATTTCCCTCTCACCGCTAAAGCAAGTGTTATATAATATTTCACTGTGAAATAATATCCTCATGTAATATATTTTGCCACATTATCCACTTTCTAGTAATACTATTACTCAGCTGCAATTGTAAAGCAACATAACAGAGCAAATATTATATTCACCAATCAAATATCAATATAACCCAGTATCTTTCACCATATAACAGAGAATGATATCATATACTAGCTACCTTATCTCAGCATATGATATAGCATCATATAACAGCATATATAAAGTAGCACATACTACCATATCCAATTATATTTTACTATAGGTATCATAATACCAAATCCCGCCATATCTAAATGTATTTTACTATATGCATCATAATAGTATATCCTACCATATCTAAGGGTCAAACAAACAGATATATCCAGAAACAGTATCACTGAATTCTAGGTTATATCAAAAAGAGGCGCCTCACCAAAAGATAATATAAAAATAATAAAAAACAAAAATAAAATGGTTAAAACTCCAAAAATTATAATTATAAGATCAAAGTCAGTGAGGTGTGCACGCATTTGTGCCAGGCGAACACAGTCCAGTGATATATACTAAATGTTCTTCAACCAATGACGGTACAAGACGGTCTCCAAACCGGTGATACGGTACCAGACAATAAGGCAGCTCTTCTAGGATGTCTTGCCATACAAAAGAAAGTTCTACAATACAAATAATAGAATGTGCCTCATGGTACAAACCAATAAGATACCAGGCAGGAATAAAGGGGTTAGACCATCCTACTCACATGGGGAGAAGCACTAGATGTGGTTAATAGGCAGGCCGGATCCAAAGAGTCGTCCGGCAGACTCACAATCAGACACAGCAGCAGAGACAATCCTCATCCAACAGTCACAGGAGTCTAGGGATCCAAAGAGCGCTGACACCAACAGCAACAGCAAGATAGCTGTATTGGCGAGTGCAAACAAATAATGGTAGCATCAAGAAAGGAGGCTAGCCTGAGGAAACCGTGCTGTGACACGGAGAAACGCATTGCTGGTGGTTTTATTGATTTTAATAAACCTTTTAACCTTTCTCTGCTGCTACATTATTTGTTTGCACTCGCCAATACAGCAATCTTGCTGTTGCTGTTGGTGTCAGTGCTCTTTGGATCCCTGGACTCCTGTGACTGTTGGATGAGGATCCCCTCTGCTGCCATATCTAAGGGTATTTACTATACGCATCATAATAGCACATCCCGCCATATCTGTGTATTTTACTATAAGTATCATACAAACACATCCCGCCATATAAAAGTGTATTTCACTTAATAGCATATCCCACCATATTCAAATATATTTTATAGAGACACATACAGAGAGAGAAGTGCTCTATCAGGAAACAACAGCTCAGCAGCTCGTTCTATGGTGATTTACCAACAGCCTCTTTTAGCCCAATTGTTCATTTTACATAGGAGAACTTTCTTAATGTATATCAGTCTGATTCCGCTTAGTAAATTTAATACAGCCCCAAAATACCGGGCAATCCTTCTCTGAACAAGGCACCCTAGATGATCATTTCATCCAAAATGATTGTCTGGGGCTGCCATGTACCTTTGGATAAAAGAGGCGTCTTATAGCTGGTAATTCGCCATAGAACAAGCTACTGGGCTGTAGTTCATTCCTGGTAAAGGGCTTCTCTTTCTGAATGCATTTGTATTTTATAGAGATGTGCATTTGGTTTCTCATAAATGCAAATTCTTGATGAATATTTTGATATTTGTTTTGTTTTAACAAAATGAACATCTGAATGAATGCACTAACTAATTTAAAGAATAAGCCGCTCTAATCTGTTTCTTCTTCATAGGCTCCAATACTGCACTAATAGGATGATTAGTGTTTTAGACCTTCTCCTTTAGTGTAAGCAGGATGCATGCTAATCTTACCTTCTTCACAGAGTCCAGGGCCATGCTAATAGGAGAATTAGACCCTGGACTCTGTTAAGAAGGGTTGGATTAATGCAGCCCTCCCCTGTGCTTAAAGAAAAGGTCCTTTAGGATAGTCTCTGCGATCCACCACTCTAATATAACACGGCCCTATGAAGAAGAATCAGATTAGAGCGGCTCCTCGACATGCTATAGGTAAGTATACCTGACACCTGCAGCAAGATAACATTTACATTGGTTTTAACGAAAATGAATGTAAATATTAAAGAATATTCCTTTATTTGGTTTGTTTTAAACTGACTAAATTTTGAATAGTGCAACACACAAATATTCTGAAAACTAATTTTTAGAATATTTGCTCCCAATGATTTGTCCAAAACAAATTATTTAGTGCTGCACATGTCTATTAGTTTACTATACGTTTCATAAAAGCACATACTGCCATATTCAAGTGAATTTTACTAAACATTTCATAACACTTTCTACCATATCCAAGTGTTTTTTACTATACGTATCATAATAGCACATTACGCCATATTCAAGTGTATTTTACTATATGCATCATAATAGCACTGTCATGAGATGCAGGACACAGCATAGAAGGTACAACTCTATTTTATTGCAGAGCATAGAAGTATACAGCTAGTACAACTCATCTAACTTAGTAACTGTGACACAGACAAAAACGGCTATAAGCCTCGCCCCATCCGGTGACGTCACCTCCCACTCTCATCACATCTTCCCCTTTTTCAAAGGACAAAGTATACATATTTTTTTTTTAGAATACATCAAATAAAGTATACAAGAAGCATACACAAATAGTTTTGATTAGTGTATAACAAATAAGTTAAAGAGAATATATATGAACAACAAGAAATACAATCCTGACTTAAAACATTGGGGTAGACTACCCTAGTCCACAGTGACCATGGGATTATTCTGCCATTCTTCCAGTCACTGCTCTAACTAGTGCAAATCCCGATATCGGGCTGGAAGTTTCAGCACTCTTCCACTTGACGTCATTTTACATGAACTGTCCTTTGATACAGAAGAAGGTGATTGAGAGTCTGCTGGAAGCAAAGAAGTATCCCCGCTATGATCTTGCTAAAGGTAAGGTACCCCTCTTAAAACAGGGGATCCCACCGGCGGTGTCTCTGAGGAATCCAGTCCCAAACTCTCAGGTACTGGCTGAAGATGTCTTCTATTTCAACGTGTGACTGACCCTCCATCAGTAAGGACTACATAAGACCTTGGTCCTGGAGAGCATCCAATTACTGTAGCAGGCGTCTTCCATTTCTTCTCATCATCCAGTTTAACTCTGACATTTTGCCCCACGTTCAGCTCCTGCAAGGGCCTCACAGAGTGTTTTCTGTCATAGAAGAATTGATAACCCCTTTTAGACTCTTCATCCCTCCTAAGGACCTTGTCCCGAGGAACAGAGCTGGTTGACTGGAAGACACCCACAAAGGGTAAAGTGGTGCGAATCTGACATCCTAGCATCAGCTGTGCTGGGCTAAAACCCCTGGCTTGGATGGGAGTTGCCCTACAGGCCAAGAGAGCTAGGTACGGCTCAGATTGCTTCAAAATGAACTTTGTTGTTTGAACTGCCATTTCAGCCATTCCATTGGCCTGCGGGTAATGTGGACTTGACATAGAATGGACAAAATCGTATTCCCTGCTGAAAGAACTGAATTCTATGGAAGCAAACTGCATTCTGTTATCACTCACTAACTCCATTGATATGCCTCACCGTGCAAACAAGCTCTTGAGATGAGTGATAACAGCTTGACTCGTGATCTCATTCAAGGGTGCAATCTTCAAATACCTGGAATAGTAGTCAATCACGACTAGGTACTTTTTCCCGTGCAGTTCGCACATATCAGCAGCTATTTTCTGCCATGGGCCTGCAGGCAGTAGAGTAGAAATCAAGGGCTCCCTTCTCTGAGTAGGCCGGTGTTCCTGGCAAAAGGCACATTTTGACATGTGGCTTGCAATGTCGGAACTGATCCCGGGTCACCATATTGCCGTAGCTGCCCTTTCTCTGCACTTTGTAATGCCCAAGTGGCCATCATGAATCCTGCTTAACATCTCCTGCCACATGCTAACAGGAATAACAATGCAGTCCTGGAACATCACCAACCCATCCAGCTCCGTGAGCTGCAACCTCTCTGGCTAGTAAGAACTTAGACATCCAGGCTGCCCGGCTATCGGGCCAACCTTCTTTTATGTACTTAATAACTTCTTGAAGGTCTGTATCTAAACGTGTCTCCTTTCTTATTTGCTCTAGCTTCCCTGACCAAATGGATTTGGATGCCAGAACTGAATCTACATACACTTTCACATCTGATTCCATTGAAGATTCTTCAGCAGCAGCATGCGGGAGTCTGGAAAGTGTATCTACCACTACCAGTTGTTTCACTGGCACATGCACTGCCTAAACATTGAACCTAAGCAGCCTCATCAGAAGTCTCTGGCATCTTAGGGGTGCTTTGTCAATATCATAAGAGTTGATTAGAGGGACTAGCGGTTTATGGTTAGTCTCCAGACTAAATTTCTCTAAACCCACTAGGTAACGCTGGAAGCGCTCACAGGCCCAAACTGCAGCCAGGCACTCTCTCTCAATTTGGGCATATTTCAACTCAACAGCCATCAGTGTACGGGAATAGTAGGCGATGGGCTGTAGTTTTTTTCTCATTCATCTGTAGGAGGGAGGCCCCTAACCAGTAACTGCTTGCATCAGCAATAACCACAGTCTTTTTAGATGGGTCACAGAACCCTAACAATGGGGCAGATCCCAGCAAGGACTTGACCTGTACAAAAGTTTCTTCCTGTGAAGGACACCAGACCCAGGACACATCTTTATTCAACAACTCTGTTATATGGTATAGTGTTTTAGATAGATCTGGAAGGAACCTGCCCACATAATTCACAAGGCCCAATATTTGTCTCAGCTTGTGTACATCAGAAGGACTTTTCATCAGTTCAATAGCAAGGATTTTATCAGGGTCCAGCTTGATGCCATCTCCATTGATGATATGCCCAAAGTAAGATAACTCAGATTTTCTAAAATGGCATTTCTCTTTATTTAATTTCATTCCGGACTCTCTAATGGTCTGCAGCACACACCTCAATTGCTGATCATGTTCTTCCAATTTAGACCCATACACTAAAATATTGTCCATGACGACTGCCGTGCCCTTGTGGTCCCTTAGGAGGGAACTCATCTCTCTTTGAAAGATTTCAGGAGCAGAGGATATCCCAAAGGGGAGACTGCAGAAGCAAAACCGACCTACTGGTGTAATGAAGGTAGTCAATTTGCGGCACTGTGGATCTAGAGGTATCTGCCAGAAGCTGCTGGAAGCATCCAGTGTAGAGAAGAACTTCGCCCCAGCCAGTTTCAGAGCTACGTCTTCAAGCGTCGGCAGCACATACCTCTTTCTTCACTGCCTCATTCAGCCTTTTCAAATCTACACAGATGTGTACCTTCCCATTTTTCTTTGCAACTGGCACAGTGGGGGCACACAAGTCAGTTGCTTCAACAACCTCTTCAATAACTCCCATATTCTTCATACGTAGAAGTTCCTTCTCCACTTGAGGCATGAGTGGGAACGGAATTCTATGGGGAGTGGTAATGCTGTATGGGACTGCATCACTTTTAAGTGATATGTGGACTGGGTTGCAATTCAGTAGTCCCAATTCACCAAACATGTCTTCCGAAATCTCATTTACTGGCGACCAGGCCCAAACCACAGGCTGCTTTTCTGCTCAATAGGTTGTTAACACACTGACCTCGAATCACATGTACCCATATGGTGAATTTACAGCTGGCAAGAAATTTCCCTGCACAATCAATGCGGCTACCAGGACTATGAACTTTTCTTGTAACTTTCGCCAGCTGAGGCTGTCGAGGCGGTTTATGAATGCTGCAAGGGACATAACAGTGATGTCTGCTCCCATGTCAATCTTGAAGGCAACTTTGGCTCCCATTACAGTAAGGGTAACCCCCCAATCTTCATCTGAACCAGACCGTTCAACAACAGACCCTACAAAGGACACTTCTTGACCCTCCTGGTCACTATCCGCCAGCATCTCCTTAATGTATTCAGTTTTACATGCCACTTCAAAATGGCCCATTTTGGTTACACTTTCTATATTTTTTATCTTTAGCGGGGCATACGACATTCTGGTCATGGGTACAGTTACACCGCGTGCAGCGAGCCTGCTGCGCCCATTCCGCTTCTGGGCTTATCTGTTACCCTGGTCTAACCCCGCCACACTGTCCTTTCACCTGCAACTCTCCTGAACTGCAGCACTTCATCTACAATACTCTCAGACCTCAGATCAGCACTTTGCTTTTTCATCAGTTCACTCTGGCATGCCATCCTAATAGCCTCATCTAACGTTAATTCAGCCTCTAACTGTAGCTTCAGTGAAACCTCAGCATCTGCAATTCCCATGATTATTCTGTCTCTGATTTGCTCTTCTTTAGCAACACCAAATTCACAAAATTCAGCTAGTTCATACAGGCTTGTGAAACAAATGACTCCACAGATTCTCCCACATGCTGAGCACATTGTGAAAACAAGCCCTCTTATGAATGACATTTCTTTTGGGCACAAAGTGAGCACTGAGTTTGTTCATAACTATTTCAAAGACACATTTTTCCCTTCTTGAAAAGTAAAGGCATTGAACATTGGCTCCACATCTTTCCCCAAAGAGTATAAAAGAGAATTAACTTGTACTTCACCACTCTCCTTGTCCAGCTTGGAAGCAATCCTAAAGCATTGAAACCGCTGACGCCATGTGGGCCAAGTTGCAGGCTGAGAGAAATCAAAAGGCTCAGGTGGGGTTAACTTCGACATCGTCATTACTCAGGAAACAGAAGCGTTGGCAAGTACTTCTGACACCATGTCATGAGATGCAGCACACAGCATAGAAGGTACAACACTAATTTATTGCAGAGCATAGAAGTATACAACTTGTACAACTCATCTAACTTAGTAACTGTGACATAGACAATAACGTCTATAAGCCATAGCCCATCCGGTGACGTCACCTCCCACTCTCATCACAAGCACCTTCCACCATATTAAAGTGTATTTTACTATACATATCATAATAGCACATCCCTCATTTCCAAGTGAATTTTACTATATAAAGTATATAACAGTAGTACATCCCAAACTATCCAAATGTATTTTGCTATATATCTTACAATAGCATATCCCCACCATGTCCCAGCAATACATCTCATGATAGTATATCCCAATATGTCCCAGCACTCTATACAATAGATCTCATGATAGTACATCCCAATATGTCCCAGCACTCTTTACGATACATCTCATTACACATATTATGATAGTCCATCCTGCCATATATTCATATATTAGTACATCACAGCCACATAAAATTACATTTATTTATATTATACATGTGCATTCCACTATATTCCATCATGTAACACAAGTGTCAGCATTTGGCTGCACAACATTTTACCATAGCCTATAACTTTATTATATGCCTATACATTTTGCCCTTATCCAGCACATATCACTACACAACAACACGTCTTACAATATCACTGCACATTTTACTCACCACCATATTCCTGAGCATGTTGCAATCGCCGAGTATTTCACCTTATCTGATCTGAGCATATCCGATTAAATTGAAGAGCACTGAAAAAAAGAAATGCAGTGATTATTAGAAGAATTTGGGTTCACTAGCTGTCTTGAGCTTGATAGGACAAATATCCCAGTGCTTTAAATGTACACAAAATCTGTATTACACCACCAATAAGGCCAACAACATTTCACAAAAAAACACCCAAGATATTCTGGAGAATAATTTGAGTCAAAGTAGAAAAAGGAGACTTGATTCCTGTAATCAGGTGCCTTAAAGGCATAAAAACAGTCTGTTTCATTGTTGTAATAAAAATAAATATTGGAGTGGATTATACTTAAAAGAAATCAATGCAATATATATTATTCATCATTGTAAAAGTGTTTTACCTTTTCTTTTTTTAACTTAATTTGTGCAGATTCCATTACTTTCTGTCACAGCCCCGCAAAGGGGTTGTGGTCTCCCAGGAAGGCAAAGGAGGAGCTTCCCCTTTAAAATGGTTACTAGGATACACGTGCACTAGATCCAGACAGTTTCTTACCCATAATAGGTAAAGGACTTTTGCTGTGAGATGGTCTGACCCCCTATTACTGTATATAGTGACACCAGTACTGTATATAGTGAGTCGGAGATGGCTGGCCTGACCCTACCCGCCCCAGTACTTTATAAAGTGACCACAGTAGTCTGTGACATGGTCTAGTGCCCCCCCCCCGTACTGTATATAGTGGTACTGTATAGACGGACACTGTTTACCGCCCTGCCCCCCCCATGCTGTAGTAACAAGGTCTGTAATTTGCTGGTTCCACAAACATACACACACACACACACACACATGCATAAATACACACACAGTCACTTACATACATACACACATATACACACATAACACCAATTGGGTAAAACAGAAACATTAACCACTGTTTGTCAAGAGACACTAGTAAAGCATCATGTCCCACTCACATGATATCAGTGCAGGCAGTGGCAGGTCAATGTTTCTTATTGCAAAAAAAAAAAAAATTGAAGCGGGCCCCCACCCTTGGGGGTCCAGTCGCAATTGCAACCTCTGCACCCCCTGTAGTTTCGCCCCTGGTCCATTCCCTTACCTCAATGCAAATAGTGGCTACACTGAGAAGTGCTAATTCTTCAAGAAGTTGTTTGCATTTTTTTTTTTTAACACAAGGGAGGTAACTGGTTATTGGTAGCTACACACAATATGTCTCTATTTATTGTCTCACCTGAAGTGTTCAGCTAGCTCCCAGAAATGCATTGCTGCTTAGAAGCTGATTTAAACTATGTGTGTTCCCTTTGCAGGGGTTAAACACATAGTTATATACAAGCAATAATACAACAATAAAATGATCAAACACAGAGCATGCTTTTTACACTTTTATGTGCCTTCAAGTCAAAATAAAACTTTCATGATTCAGATAGAATAGTAGGAGTACAAACAATTACAATCGGCTAGATTTGGAGTTTTGTCGGTAACGACCCGAAAAACTAACGCCGGCTTTTTTTCTGGCCGCACCATAAAAATAACTCTGGTATTGAGAGTCCACAGAATGGCTGCGTTAGGCTCCAAAAAAGGAGCGTAGAGCATTTTAAACGGCAGCTTCAACTCTCGATACCAGAGTTGCTTACGCAAGCGCCAGCCTCAAAAACGTGCTCGTGCACGATTCCCCCATAGGAAACAATGGAGCTGTTTGAGCTGAAAAAAACCCAAACAACCTGCAAAAAAGCCGCGTTCAGCTCTTAACGCCAGCCCCATTGTTTGCTATGCGGTAACCCTTCCTACGTCTGCAACCTAACACTCTAACATGTACCCCCGAGTCTAAACACCCCTAGCCTTACACTTATTAACCCCTAATCTGCCGCCCCCGCTATCGCTGACCCCTGTATATTATTATTAACCCCTAATCTGCCGCTCCGTAAACCGCCGCTACTTACATTATCCCTATGTACCCCTAATCTGCTGCCCTAACATCGCCGACCCCCTATATTATATTTATTAACCCCTAATCTGCCCCCCACAACGTCGCCTCCACCTGCCTACACTTATTAACCCCTAATCTGCCGACCGGACCTGAGCGCTACTATAATAAAGTTATTAAACCCTAATCCGCCTCACTAACCCTATAATAAATAGTATTAACCCCTAATCTGCCCTCCCTAACATCGCCGACACCTAACTTCAATTATTAACCCCTAATCTGCCGACTGGAGCTCACCGCTACTCTAATAAATGTATTAACCCCTAAAGCTAAGTCTAACCCTAACCCTAACACCCCCCTAAGTTAAATATAATTTACATCTAACGAAATTAATTATCTCTTATTAAATAAATTATTCCTATTTAAAGCTAAATACTTACCTGTAAAATAAATCCTAATATAGCTACAATATAAATTATAATTATATTATAGCTATTTTAGGATTAATATTTATTTTACAGGTAACTTTGTATTTATTTTAACCAGGTACAATAGCTATTAAATAGTTAAGAACTATTTAATAGCTAAAATAGTTAAAATAATTACAAATTTACCTGTAAAATAAATCCTAACCTAAGTTACAATTAAACCTAACACTACACTATCAATATATTAATTAAATAAACTACCTACAATTACCTACAATTAACCTAACACTACACTATCAATAAATTAATTAAATACAATCCTACAAATAAATACAATTAAATAAACTAGCTAAAGTACAAAAATTAAAAAAGAACTAAGTTACAAAAAATAAAAAAATATTTACAAACATAAGAAAAATATTACAACAATTTTAAACTAATTACACCTACTCTAAGCCCCCTAATAAAATAACAAAGCCCCCCAAAATAAAAAAATGCCCTACCCTATTCTAAATTACTAAAGTTCAAAGCTCTTTTACCTTACCAGCCCTGAACAGGGCCCTTTGCGGGGCATGCCCCAAAGAATTCAGCTCTTTTGCCTGAAAAAAAAAACATACAATCCCCCCCCCCAACATTACAACCCACCACCCACATACCCCTAATCTAACCCAAACCCCCCTTAAATAAACCGAACACTAAGCCCCTGAAGATCATCCTACCTTGTCTTCACCTCACCAGGTATCACCGATCCGTCCTGGCTCCAAAAACTTCATCCAACCCAAGCGGGGGCTGGCGATCCATCATCCAGTGGCTGAAGAGGTCCAAGAGGCTCCAAAGTCTTCATCCTATCCGGGAAGAAGAGTAGATCCAGACCGGCAACCATCATCTTCCAAGCGGCATCTTCTATCCTTCATCCGATGAGGACCGGCTCCATCCTGAAGACCTCCGACGCGGACCCATCTTCATCCGGCGACGTCCAACTGAAGAATGAAGGTTCCTTTAAGGGAGCGTCATCCAAGATGCCGTCCCTCGAATTCCGATTGGCTGATAGGATTCTATCAGCCAATCGGAATTAAGGTAGGAATATTCTGATTGGCTGATGGAATCAGCCAATCAGAATCAAGTTCAATCCGATGGCTGATCCAATCAGATTGAGCTTGCATTCTATTGGCTGTTCCGATCAGCCAATAGAATGCGAGCTCAATCTGATTGGCTGATGGATCAGCCAATCGGATTGAACTTGATTCTGATTGGCTGATTCCATCAGCCAATCAGAATATTCCTACCTTAATATTCCTACCATTTTGGATGACGTCCCTTAAAGAAACCTTCATTCTTCAGTTGGACGTCGCCGGATGAAGATGGGTCCGCGTCGGAGGTCTTCAGGATGGAGCCGGTCCTCATCGGATGAAGATAGAAGATGCCGCTTGGAAGATGATGGTTGCCGGTCCGGATCTACTCTTCTTCCCGGATAGGATGAAGACTTGGAGCCTCTTCTGGACCTCTTCAGCCACCGGATGATGGATCGCCAGCCCCGCTTGGGTTGGATGAAGATTTGGGAGCCAGGACGGATCGGTGATACCTGGTGAGGTGAAGACAAGGTAGGATGATCTTCAGGGGCTTAGTGTTCGGTTTATTTAAGGGGGGTTTGGGTTAGATTAGGGGTATGTGGGTGGTGGGTTGTAATGTTGGGGGGGGGGATTGTATGTTTTTTTTTACAGGCAAAAGAGCTAATTCTTTGGGGCATGCCCCGCAAAGGGCCCTGTTCAGGGCTGGTAAGGTAAAAGAGCTTTGAACTTTAGTAATTTAGAATAGGGTAGGGCATTTTTTTTATTTTGGGGGGCTTTGTTATTTTATTAGGGGGCTTAGAGTAGCTGTAATTAGTTAAAATTGTTGTAATATTTTTCTGATGTTTGTAAATATTTTTTTTATTTTTTGTAAACTTAGTTTCTTTTTATTTTTTGTACTTTAGCTAGTTTATTTAATTGTATTTATTTGTAGGAATTGTATTTAATTAATTTATTGATAGTGTAGTGTTTCGGTTAATTGTAGGTAATTGTAGGTAGTTTATTTAATTAATTTATTGATAGTGTAGTGTTAGGTTTAATTGTAACTTAAGTTAGGATTTATTTACAGGTAAATTTGTAATTATTTAACTATTTTAGCTATTAAATAGTTCTTAACTATTTAATAGCTATTGTACCAGGTTAAAATAAATACAAAGTTACCTGTAAAATAAATATAAATCCTAAAATAGCTATAATATAATTATAATTTATATTGTAGCTATATTAGGATTTATTTTACAGGTAAGTATTTATCTTTAAATAGGAATAATTTATTTAATAAGAGTTAATTATTTCGTTAGATGTAAATTATATTTAATTTAGGGGGGTGTTAGTGTTAGGGTTAGACTTAGCTTTAGGGGTTAATACATTTATTAGAATAGCGGTGAGCTCTGGTCGGCAGATTAGGGGTTAATAAGTGTAGGCAGGTGGAGGCGACGTTGTGGGGGGCAGATTAGGGGTTAATAAATATAATATAGGGGTCGGCGGTGTAGGGGCAGCAGATTAGGGGTACATAAGGATAACGTAGGTGGCGGCGCTTTGCGGTCGGCAGATTAGGGGTTAATTATTGTAGGTAGCTGGCTGTGATGTTGTGGGGGGCAGATTAGGGGTTAATAAATATAATATAGGGGTCGGCGGTGTTAGGGGCAGCAGATTAGGGGTACATAAGGATAACGTAGGTGGCGGCGCTTTGCGGTCGGCAGATTAGGGGTTAATAAGTGTAGGTAGGTGGAGGCGACGTTGTGGGGGGCAGGTTAGGGTTAATAAATATAATACAGGGGTCGGCGGTGTTAGGGGCAGCAGATTAGGGGTACATAAGGATAACGTAGGTGGCGGTCGGCAGATTAGGGGTTAAAAAAAATATTCGAGTGTCGGCGATGTGGGGGGACCTCGGTTTAGGGGTACATAGGTAGTTTATGGGTGTTAGTGTACTTTAGAGTACAGTAGTTAAGAGCTTTTATGAACCGGCGTTAGCCCAGAAAGCTCTTAACTACTGACTTTTTTCCTGCGGCTGGAGTTTTGTCGTTAGATGTCTAACGCTCACTTCAGAAACGACTCTAAATACCGGAGTTAGAAAGATCCCATTGAAAAGATAGGATACGCAATTTACGTAAGGGGATCTGCGGTATGGAAAAGTCGCGGATGAAAAGTGAGCGTTAGACCCTTTTTTGAGTGACTCCAAATACCGGCGGTAGCCTAAAACCAGCGTTAGGAGCCTCTAACGCTGGTTTTCACGGCTAACGCCAAACTCCAAATCTAGGTCAATGTTTCTAATGCATGAAAAATATTTTTTCCAGTTACTGTTCCTTTAAAGTGTTGCTTTATTATCCATTCTGAGAAGCAGGCTGATATAGATAGGGATTTTGATGGGTCAGTATTAATTTGAACAATTAACAGAAAAAGAATAAAGGATGTGGATATCCTACTGTGTTCCACCTCTGATGTGAAGGCTGGTTTGAGAATTGACACAACTTCATTAAAAAAGTGATGTGAAAAGCTAAGTGACAACGCATAACTAGAATAAATACCTAATGTATTTCTACATACACTCAGATATGCTTAATCATTCTATAGATAAAAAAATATATATATCTGGATCAACAAGCTGTGTTTTTGCAAGCAGGTGTAACTAAATAGCATATATACTGTATATACATATATACACACAGTATATATATATATATATATATATAATATATATATATATATATATATATATATAAAGTTTAGATTTTTTCAGAAACTATGATGCAATTATTATAGCAAAATATTGCAGTGCCACAGAAGTATTCTAATGATGGTAGATTTATCTAGCTGTCAGATCATTAACTGTACACTAAAGCTTTATATAGATTTTGTACTAAACTCCAATACCATAATACTGGATTGCATATTTTGTATTTTAGAGATTGCAATTTCTTATGGTAGTTGCAGAACGCTCTGCATGATTACCAGCACTCCGTTTTGACCTTATGTTACAATAAAGTAAAATCAGATTAGAGTTAACGAGAAAATGTCAGATGTGTTGCGCAATAAAACAGAATATTTTTATGCCGTAACATCTGTCACTAAATTATGTTAATTTAAGCAAACTAAGAGATGTGAAGCTTATCATATAGAGTTTGTTAGTGTGGAATTTTTACAAAATAAGAGAACTAACATAGCATAAAATGTACTATGCCGCAAATGGTTTTCAGAGAAAGGTATTAAACTCTTTGGTTCACAAGTCAGCAATATATTAAAGTAATTGTTAACAACTGATGCAGCATAATGAGCATCGGACATATAAAGGAGGGAAAATGTGGTTTGTCATGCATGCTAATTCAGGTTTAAATTATTTTTTCAATTCTCCACAATACCCATTTACCAGTCTGATAATAAAGACTTTCCACTGAAGGCCAACACAAAAAAAAGTAAGAGCAAGAACTAAATTGAAAATCTGGATATTACTATAAGACCTTGGTGATGGATAAACCTTATGTTTATAGATCTCACAGGCAAGCCATATTAACAATCACATTATTGGGGAATATTCCAACCTACTTAAAAAGCCATCAGCCAACATCAAACATAATTTCACTGGCGATTCGACAGTCCCTGAGAGCTTGTACATTGAAAATTGTATTTTATTCCCACAAACTCCAGATACTCTTTTACTTATTTATATTAAATTTTGCTTGAGAAACTTCAAACCATTCCTAAAGGGTTTCTGGAACTGGAGACATGGGAGGACTTTGTGAACTGTGCAACACCTGTATTTTGTAAGGGGAGATGCGTTAGAAGGGAAGGGGCTGTGCATGCAGAACTCCTAGCTAACTTCCCCTATTTAAGAGGTACAGTCCCTGATTCTGAGCTCTGTCCCTCTGAGACAGCCATATGTCTATCTTTACAGAATTTCCCTAAGCCCCACCCACGGAAATCCCAGAAACACCCACAAAACTGCCCTGACCACACCCACAGGAGCACCCAGAAACATCCACAATCCCACCCACTAACCACCCATGATCCCTCCCAACACAGTTTCACCCACAAAATGGTGACGGGCCCCTATCAGCCCCCTGTGTCTCTGATACGCAGCCACAAATGTTGGGGAAGGCTGTGGATGGGGTTGTATCGAGTCCAGTCAGACCATGGGCAGATTTTAGGAAGTCTCTAGTTTTGCTCTGGATACCAGGAGATTTGCCCTAAAGGACAAGCAGTGGGAGTGTCAGCAGGTCTGAACTCTCAAAATTGTGACAGTCCCATAATATTCTGGGATGCTTACAGCCCTGTGTTTGTCCTAGTACACAAAATGTAATCCAGGAATAACCAAGTAAACTGGTTAAATTACATTTAAAAAATCCAGTTCCCTAATTCCACTTCAACATAAATAGCAAACGCAAGATAAAAATCCCAATTCCCATTGGACTCTTAGCCTAATGTTTAATGTTTCTACTCAATATTGCTGACTCTTGTTTGTTATGTAAGCCACGTTGTTAAAACCATATTAATTGCACACAGTAATCTTTTAACTGACATTGCAAATGATAGATATTCTGCTGCACAGCCTTAAAATGTATTAATGAAGCCATTTTAATGTATAATGAAAATGTATTTGTGTTAGTGAGACATTAAACTATATAGATTATTTCCAGAAGACAATGGCCCCTATTTATCAAGGTCCGCCAGACCTCGCTGAATACGGCGAGCAATACGCTCGCCGTATTCAGTATTGCACCAGCAGCTCACAAGAGCTGCTGGTGCAACGCCCGCCCCCTGCAGACTCGCGGCCCGCTGCTTCATAACTGCTGTTTCTGGCGAGCCTGCAGGCTCGCCAGAAACAGGGGGCATCAAGCTCCATTCAGAGCTTGATAGATAGGCCCCTATGTATTTTTCTCATTGAATATATGGGCCCACTGATCTAAAGATCTCCATTCAGGCGAGTTGCTCTAAGAAGTCTCGTCAGTATGGAAAAGTCCCTCAAATAATTTTAGAAATGCAAGTTTTATAGGTGTTTATCTAATTATGCAGGGCTCTGTATGTGTAGTGTTAACTCCTATATTACAGTATAAGGTCTAAAAAAAAATATACCAAAGCTGTTGTGTGATTTCTCTCCATGGGTGCAAGTTTTTGATGATCAGGCCTTTTATCAGCAGTCAAGGGATTGCTTTATTTCACTCAATAATATGGGTGCTTTTAATTTAAAGAGACATAAAAATGCATAAATGTTCTAATGCAGTTGAGCATTGTATTATTGAGCTTCTGTTTGCATATAACTACTTTTAATCCAAGCAAAATGGGTTTAACACAGAGTCAGATGTACTAAAAGACATGTTCCCAACTAGGGAACCTGTCCGCCTGCCTTTGAGCCCTGTGGGCAGAGGATACTGTACGTCCCCGACTATAGTTACCATTTCACATCATTTACTTGTACAGCACTGAACCTTGCACTCGTACAAAAGTACGGCCTGTCTACCACCCAGAACAAAAATGTTAGGGGTTATTTATTTCCACCACGTCTGGGGTGGCGGAGAGGTTAAGAAGTGATGGTCGTATGCCCACTGCATGTAGTAAGCAGGGTCACATGAGAGAGCCTTTTCCACTGGGACTCCAGAGAAGCCTACTCTGCTTAGTACACGGAGTCCATAGTTAAAATCAGTTTAAGTGCAGCAATTCACTACTGGGAGCTAGCTGAACACATCAGGTGTGCACATGCAGGATGCACCAATCAGCTTCTAGCTCCAAATAGTGCATTGCTACTCCTGAGCCTACTTAGGTATGTTTTTTAACAAAGGATAGCAAAAGAATTAAGTGCATTTCATAACAAAGGTAAAGAGAAAGTCTCTTAAAACTGCACGCTCCAACTGAACTATAAAAGTTTGATGTTGACTTCCATATGACTTTAATTTTTTATTTACAATCTCTCATGGTGCCATCTGCTTTGTTGTTTTGTTTTTTGTTTTTTTTATTTGTTGGTGGGTTTAGCACAAAAGTACAAAATCTTTAAAGGGGACCAGTAGTTCTCTGTGTCCTTTTATTGTTGCACCCCATCCAGCTGGCATTTTGCTGGTATGCTTGGTTTATTTAAGGATCAGAAATGTACGCACTTTTATGATAGACAATAGTATTCTAAGTGTGTTGACATTTTTTTTTTAAAGGGACAGTATGTACCAATTTTCATTTATCTGTATGTAATAGACACTACTATAAATAATAATATGCACAGATACTGATATAAAAATCCAATATAAAATCTTTTAAAACCTTACTTAGAAGCTCCCAATTTAGCACTGTTGATGAGGTTAGGCTGGGACACCTACTGAAAGTGGCTGAGAGCAGACACTCTCCCCCTCCCCTGCATATGAAAAGACCCATTATACAAAACAGGAACAATCTGAAGTCTGTATACATCAGTATAGATCTAAACCTTTGGGGCTTGGTTAGAAGTCTGAAAATCTATACATTTTTACAAAAACACCCCAGCTGTCCTATATAAATGGATCATCTACAAAACATTTATGCAAAGAAAAATCTAGTGTACAAAACATTTTTTTTTAGATAAAGATGGCGACCCTATTTAAAAACATATTTATGTTGACAGTGTAAAATAATACCTGTATGTTTATTTAAAATAGCATGTAATCAGTTGCAGTTCTTGAGGAACAAGGGGTGGGAAAGCATCCCATATCTATTTTACAACCCCCCTTGGGATGAGGATAAGGGTAAAAAAGGTAATATTTTTCCCCTATCTTTGTTGGCAAGCTGTGACCTAGACAACATGACCAAGCATTAGGGTTGCCTTCTTGACAATTTTTTTCTGGGCAGCTATGAGTTACACATGCTGCAGGGCGTACAGGGATGAACATGAGTAGTACTTTGCAGAATTATTATTCATTTGCTTTTCAGAAGCCCTATCCATGCCATTTACTGCATCATGTATAACTCATAGCAGTCCTAAAAAAATGGCTTAGGGGGCAAACTTGACCAGCACTGATAAAAACTCTTAATTTTTACATGTCAACATTTTTGTTTTTACATGTCCAGTGCTCAACACAGGATAAAGAGAGAGGGAGAGGAGAGATGGGGATTATTATATAAACCTAACACAGGAATAGATAGTAAACTATGAAGCCCCCCACACCTTTGATATTTAGTTACCTTTGTTATTATCCACAATTTATGTGGTCTAGAACAACCCTTGTTTTCGGTATGGTTTAAATTGATTGGTCTATGGTCTACTATCCATGTCCTCAGAGGTCTTTCCATGGGAGCATAAAAATTATAACGCATTTTACTTTTATATGAGCGACGGCGTGACTCTGGACAGACTTGCTTGTTCTACTCGTGCTGCACATCAATATAAATGCTGGCTCATTTGAGACAATCATAAAATTGATAAGACAGATTTGTAACCTAAAGGAAGACGCTTTATTACATACTGAACTGTGCTGCAGAAAAATGTCTAGCGTACCCAAGGAAGGATTTGTTCAATCCACATGCCAAAACTGCACATAGCCACCAGCTGTGTTCTATGCAAGACTAGCAATGCATTGTGGGTCCAGAAGGAAAATAAACCATGTGTTTAAAGGGACATAAAACACAAACATTTTCTTTCATGCATCAGATATAGCTATTGTGACCATATTGCCGCTTTAAAAAGGAACACATATGAAAAATACATATGTCAGGGCTGTTAAAAGAAATGTTTTGTATAAGAACAATGACATATGTATTTTTCATGTGTGTCCCTTTTTAAAGCGGCTATATGGTCACCCTAGATATAGCATACAATTTGGGAGAAAAAAATGTAATACAAGTTTGAACAACTTTCTAATTTACTTCTATTATTAAATTTTCTTAATTTTCTTGTGCAGGAAGGTATTGTGCACGTGCCTGCAGTACTATTTAGTATTTGCACCAGTGTTATACATTAGCAAGGGCCCTAGATGGCAGAACTATTTCCTGTGATGTAATGCTCCAGATATGTGTATGCTACCTATCTAGATGTATCTTTAACAAATAATAACAATAGAACAATGCAAATTTGATAATCAAAGTAAAGTGGAAACGTATTAAAAATTGTATTCTCCATGTGAAACATTTAGAAAAAGTGTAGGTTTAATTTTTTTTAACCAATGTGTAGGTAACATTGCAACACATAAGCTTTTGTGCAATAATACAATTCTCTAATGTATTAGAGGATTTTATAATTGAATTACCATTTCCATTAAAGGGACTAAAATAGCCTATTTAAATATAAATCCAAAAGTAATGAAGCCTTGCATAAGTTGTCTTACAACAAAGGGATCATTGTGTCATATGTTCTGAGGTAAGAGAACCACATAGTTATATTTTAATGTAGATATAGACCCCTACAATCCTACCAATGTACACCTAAAGCCCCACTGATTATTAACTTTCCAGAACAGTCCTAAATTACGGTTTCTATAATTGTAAAACCAATTTAACTTCCCTTTGAATTAAAACACTAAATAAAGAAAATTTATTAAGTGCACCATTAAATTTAGCATTTTACTTAACTGCCCACGTAGAGACATATATGTCAGCACAGAGACAGTTATTGATCTTGAATTCCTGTCCTGATATAGTAGGAGACATAAAACAAACGCTAATTTAAAAAGATATAAATATATAAAGACAACATTATATAAACATGGTAGGAGACAATGTCATAATAAAAAAAAAACCCGTAAAGATACAGAAGCTTAATTTAGCAAATAATCCAGTCAAAGTGCACATACGCAAAATGGAAATAATGAACAGCGTCCATATGATCGCATGGAAATTCACTGGACATGGCTAGCTTTTAAAAATAATATTAATCTTCCTGTGACAATAAAATACCTTTAGATAAAGGGATATTGCAGCAATATGTTTTGAAGACAAATAGTTTTGATCAAGACGTCCACATGTGTATTGAGTACTGGGGAAAAAATGCAAAATACAGACACCTAGATTACGAGTTTTGCGTTAGAGGCTGTGCGGTGCTAACAAGCAGTTTATACTCACCGCTCACTTACAGACAGCGCTGGTATTACGAGTTTTTACAAACCAGACAAGAAGTGAGCGTTGAGCAAAATTTGGCTCATTACCGCACTCCAATACCAGCGCTGCTTAAGTTAGCGGTGAGCTGGTGTAACGTGCTCGTGCACGATTTCCCCATAGGAATCAACGGGGAGAGCCCGCTGAAAAAAGTCTAACACCTGCAAAAAAGCAGCGTAAAACTCCTTAATGCAGCCCCATTGATTCCTATGGGGAAACACATTTTATGTCTACACCTAACACCCTAACGAGTCTAAACACCCCTAATCTTACACTTATTAACCCCTAATCTGCCGCCCCTGACATCGCCGACACCTACATTATAATTATTAACTCCTAATCTGCCGCTCCAGACACCACCGCCACATACATTATACTTATGAACCCCTAATCTGCTGCCCCCAACATCACTGAACCCTACATTATATTTATTACCCCTAATCTGCCGCCCCCAATGTTGCCGTAACCTACCTACACTTATTAACCCCTAATCTGCCGCCCCCAACGTCGCCGCCACTATAATAAACATATTAACCCCTAAACCGCCACACTCCCGCCTCGCAAACATTAGTTAAATATTATTAACCCCTAATCTGCCGGCCCTAACATTGCCGCCACCTACCTACATTTATTAACCCCTAATCTGCTGCCCCCAACGTCTCCGCCACTATATTAAAGTTATTAAACCCTAAACCTAAGTCTAACCCTAAACCTAACACCCCCTAACTTAAATATAATTAAAAGAAATCGAAATAAAAATTCCTATCATTAACTAAATTATTCCTATTTAAAACTAAATACTTACCTATAAAATAAACCCTAAGCTAGCTACAATATAACTAATAGCTACATTGTAACTAGCTTAGGGTTTATTTTTATTTTACAGGCAAGTTTGTATTTATTTTAACTAGGTAGAATAGTTACTAAATAGTTATTAACTATTTACTAACTACCTAGCTAAAATAAATACAAAAGTACCTGTAAAATAAAACCTAGCCTAAGTTACAATTACACCTAACACTACAGTATAATTAAATTAATTCCCAAAATTAAATACAATTAAATAAAATTATCTAAATTACAAAAAAAAACAAACACTAAATTACAAAAAATAATAAACAAATTACAAGATTTTAAAACTAATTACACCTAATCTAATAATCCCCCTAACAAAATAAAAAAGCCACCCCAAAATGAAAAAGCCCTACCCTACACTAAATTACAAATAGCCCTTAAAAGGGCCTTTTGCGGGGTATTGCCCCAAAGTAATCAGCTCTTTTACCTGTAAAAAAAATTACAAATCCCCCCCAACATTAAAACCCACCACCCACACAACCAACCTTACTCTAAAACCCAAGAAAAGGAAGGAGGTTTTGTAAGGGCGCTAATAGCTAAAGATACTATGTGGATTTATTAAGTGTATATCTGTGATAAGAGTTTAAAGTATCAAAAAATGTGTAAAAAACATACAGTTTATTTATGTGTAAAATACAGTTTATTTGGTTACAATATGATTAAAGAACTTATAGAGACGTCTCTAGTACAAATCAATAAAATTTAAAAACAGACAAAACTACAGAAAAAATACAGAAAAAATAAATCAAGTAGTACTATTTGAGAATATTCGTATGCTACTTATTATGTTGGTCACTCAGAAATATCACATGTAATGTGACTAGGCAGTTTGCCAAACTTTCCGTGAGTATTTTAAAGTTCATAAAATTTCATACATACTTTCATTTGAAATTCATTTACCAACTGGATAGAAACTTTAAAAAAAGATGGAGCTTAAAGCAGAGCTGTGCATAAAAAATGTTTGTATAGAGTTGTAACTTTCTGTCAAAATATACCAGACCTTTATATTAGTTTCAGAGCAAACTTTCAGGGATAATTATCATGTCCATATATATGAACCAAGAGAGATGTCCCATAAACTTATTTTGCTAATGGTTTGAGATTGCAGTTTGCGACTCCCATACAAATTGTACCTTATCGTATACGTGAGCTATAGCAGGGTATCCTGTGCATCCTGCAGCTCGGTTCCTCCGATAGTGTCCTCGTGTTGCTGGCGTCTGACGTCACATCCAATGTGTGGGGGCCCGCCTTGCGTCCGCCAATCAATGCTTAGCCAGTTTCAGGATACCTTTTTGCATCCGATACAAGGTGTACAATTTTCTTCTTATTTCTGATACTTGCTTGTACCGGTCAGCAGAGGTGTGTTTGAATGAAAGAAATTTCCCTGCACTTAGTGCTTTTAAGCACGCAGGTTCCGATGATATATAATTTCAATGTCTTTTGTTAACAATCAACCCGGGTTGGTTCATTCGGTTCAAACGATAGTGGAGTCAAGGATACAGTCTTTAGCTTCTACGCGTTTCACTCCCTCTAGGAGCTTTATCAAGAAACTATCGTTTGAACCGAATGAACCAACCCGGGTTGATTGTTAACAAAAGACATTGAAATTATATATCATCGGAACCTGCGTGCTTAAAAGCACTAAGTGCAGGGAAATTTCTTTCATTCAAACACACCTCTGCTGACCGGTACAAGCAAGTATCAGAAATAAGAAGAAAATTGTACACCTTGTATCGGATGCAAAAAGGTATCCTGAAACTGGCTAAGCATTGATTGGCGGACGCAAGGCGGGCCCCCACACATTGGATTTGACGTCAGACGCCAGCAACACGAGGACACTATCGGAGGAACCGAGCTGCAGGATGCACAGGATACCCTGCTATAGCTCACGTATACGATAAGGTACAATTTGTATGGGAGTCGCAAACTGCAATCTCAAACCATTAGCAAAATAAGTTTATGGGACATCTCTCTTGGTTCATATATATGGACATGATAATTATCCTGAAAGTTTGCTCTGAAACTAATATAAAGGTCTGGTATATTTTGACAGAAAGTTACAACTCTATACAAACATTTTTTATGCACAGCTCTGCTTTAAGCTCCATCTTTTTTTAAAGTTTTTATCCAGTTGGTAAATGAATTTCAAATGAAAGTATGTATGAAATTTTATGAACTTTAAAATACTCACGGAAAGTTTGGCAAACTGCCTAGTCACATTACATGTGATATTTCTGAGTGACCAACATAATAAGTAGCATACGAATATTCTCAAATAGTACTACTTGATTTATTTTTTCTGTATTTTTTCTGTAGTTTTGTCTGTTTTTAAATTTTATTGATTTGTACTAGAGACGTCTCTATAAGTTCTTTAATCATATTGTAACCAAATAAACTGTATTTTACACATAAATAAACTGTATGTTTTTTACACATTTTTTTGATACTTTAAACTCTTATCACAGATATACACTTAATAAATCCACATAGTATCTTTAGCTATTAGCGCCCTTACAAAACCTCCTTCCTTTTCTCTACACATTACTTTTAGATTGAAGGATCTAAAAACACTGTAAGGAGTTTGATACTTTATTCCACCAGCGCACTATTTACCCACACTTTTGCACTTTACTCTAAAACCCACCCAATACCCCCTTAAAAAAACCTAACACTAACCCCTTGAAGATCACCTTACCGGGAGAAGTCTTCATCAAACCGGGCAGAATTCCTCAACGAAGCTGGGAGAAGTCTTCATCCAAGCCGGGCGAAGTGGTCCTCCAGACAGGCAGAAGTCTTCATCCAGACGGCATCTTCTATCTTCATCCATCCGGCACAGAGCGGGTCCATCTTCAAGACATCCGACGCAGAGCATCCTCTTCATCTGATGGCTCTTCTGGAATGAAGGTTCCTTTAAATGACGTCATCCAAGATGGCGTCCCTTCAATTCCGATTCTCTGAATCAGCCAATCGAATATAAGGTAGAAAAAATCCTATTGGCTGATGCAATCAGCCTATAGGATTGAAGTTCAATCCTATTGGCTGATCCAATCAGCCAATAGGACTAAGCTGGCATTCTATTGGCTGTTCCAATCAGCCAATAGAATGCCAGCTCAATCCTATTGGCTGATTGCATCAGCCAATAGGATTTTTTCCACCTTAATTCCGATTGGCTGATAGAATTCTATCAGCTAATCAGAATTGAAGGG
The DNA here is from genome assembly GCF_027579735.1 of Bombina bombina. Classification (NCBI taxonomy): domain Eukaryota; kingdom Metazoa; phylum Chordata; class Amphibia; order Anura; family Bombinatoridae; genus Bombina; species Bombina bombina. The sequence continues at coordinate 788,945,900 of NC_069499.1, forward strand.
ACGCCATCTTGGATGACGTCATTTAAAGGAACCTTCATTCCAGAAGAGCCGTCGGATGAAGAGGATGCTCCACGTCGGATGTCTTGAAGATGGACCTGCTCCGCACCGGATGGATGAAGACTTCTGCCCGTCTGGAGGACCACTTCGCCCGGCTTGGATGAGGACTTCGGCCCGGTTGGATGAAGACTTCTCCCGGTAAGGTGATCTTCAAGGGGTTAGTGTTAGGTTTTTTAAGGGGGTATTGGGTGGGTTTTAGAGTAGGGTTGGTTGTTTGGGTGGTGGGTTTTAATGTTGGGGGGATTTGTAATTTTTTTTACAGGTAAAAGAGCTGATTACTTTGGGGCAATGCCCTGAAAAAGGCCCTTTTAAGGGCTATTTGTAATTTAGTGTAGGGTAGGGCTTTTTTATTTTGGGGGACTTTTTTATTTTGTTAGGGGGATTAGATTAGGTGTAATTAGTTTAAAAATCTTGTAATTTGTTCATTATTTTCTGTAATTTAGTGTGTTTTTTTGTACTTTAGATAATTGTATTTAATTGTATTTAATTTAGGGAATTAATTTAATTATAATGTAGTGTTAGGTGTAATTGTAACTTAGGTTAGGTTTTATTTTACAGGTACTTTTGTATTTATTTTAGCTAGGTAGTTAGTAAATAGTTAATAACTATTTAGTAACTATTCTACCTAGTTTAAATAAATACAAACTTGCCTGTAAAATAAAATAAAACCCTAAGCTAGCTACAAATGTAACTATAAGTTATATTGTAGCTATCTTAGGGTTTTATTTTATAGGTAAGTATTTAGTTTTAAATAGGAATAATTTAGTTAATGATAGGAATATTTATTTAGATTTATTTAAATTATATTTAAGTTAGGGGGGTTAGACTTAGACTTAGATTTAGGGGTTAATAACTTTAGTATAGTGGCAGCAACGTTGGGGGCGGCAGATTAGGGGTTAATAAATGTAGGTAGTTGTCGGTGATGTTAGGGACGGCAGATTAGGGGTTAATAATATTTAACTAATGTTTGCGAGGCGGGAGTGTGGCGGTTTAGGGGTTAATATATTTATTATAGTGGCGGCGATGTCCGGTTCGGCAGATTAGGGGTTACATTTTTTTTTTAGTGTTTGCGATGAGGGAGGGCCTCGGTTTAGGGGTTAATAGGTAGTTTATGGGTGTTAGTGTACTTTTTAGCACTTTAGTTAAGAGTTTTATGCTACAGCGTTGTAGTGTAAAACTCTTAACTACTGACTTTAAAATGCGGTACCAGTGTTGACAGGAGAGGGTGTACCGCTCACAACTCGTAATCTAGCCGAGATATATTTCACATACACAATAATGAACACATTTACTTTTGTAAGGAATGTGATATCATTGTTAGGATTCTCCATGTTGTATTATTATAAATCTGGAAGGTAGTGTTGTATACAATTCTGTCAGCTGAATTCAGATAAAGGCTAAGGTTCCTATTATCTGAAGGTCTATAAGCTTGCAAGATTCTGTAAGGAATCTCACCAGTACCACTACTGGAATTATCTAAAGGCAATTTTATAGCTTCAAAACAGTGCATTTTGCAAATGGGTGATTTCTGCTTTAAAAGTATGAAGGAAAAGCATAGACTGCAATAAGGTTCACAAAAAATACATAAATTGTATAAAACTAATAAATTAAAAAAAAAAGAAAAAAAACCCACTATTATAACAAAATAATCCTACAAATAAAAATTAGAATTTGCATTGAAATTATGCAGGAAAAAACACACATTTAATATACACAGTAGAAATCATAATAAAAGTACATTGTACCCAAAACAAAATGCAATTTTATTTAAGATTTGTTCTTTTAAATTCCAAACAGATTGTTTTCAATCCATGGGCATAGCTGAAGGTTCTCTGCCAGGACTCTCACAGTAACTTAGGGCAATGCCCTACAAAAGGCCCCTTTAAGGGCAATTGGTAGTTTAGATTAGATTAGGGGTTTTATTTTGGAGGAGATTTTTTTATTTTCATAGGGATTAGGTATAATTTTTATTTATTTTTGATAATTTTGTTTATTTTTTTCTGTAATGTTGGACTTTTTGTAATTTTAGATAATTTTTTGTAATTTAATGTTAGGATTTATATATGTGTAACTTAGTATTGGTGTTCATTTAGGGGGTGTTAGGTTAGGGGCTTATCAATTAAATTAGTTATTTGCATTGTGGGGGGGTTGGTGGTTTAGGAGTTAATAGGTTAATTGTGATGTGGGGGGTTGGCGGTTTAGGGGTTAATGGGTTAATTAGGTTTATTGCAATGTGAGGGGTTGGCGGTAAAGGGGTTAATATTTTAATTATGTTATTTGCGGATTAGGGGTTAATTAGTTTTTTATTCACCATCCTGCCATTTTCGGAATACACCGGGATGCAGCTTTGCGCAGTCAACATTCCTTTGAGGATGTGTGTGCAACTGGTGATGGACGCGTTACAAACAGGATTATAATATAGATGTCTCTTTAGCAAAACTTATGAAATTATTTATCTACAAAAATCACAATAGATATAGAAAGTGACTGGAAACCACAATTTTTATTTCATGATTCAGATAGAGCACACAGTTTTAAACAGATTTCCAATTTACTTCTATTATCAGATTTGCTTAATTATTTTTGCATCCTTTTTGAAGAAGCAGCAATGGACGCAAGGTTTACACACCGGGAAAGCCATGTATGTGGCAGACAACAATAAGCAGCTAGTTCCTAGTAATGCATTGCTGCTCCTAAAACTACCTAGGCATGCTTTTCAACAAAGGGTACCAAAAGAACAAAGCAAATGAGATAACAGAAGTAAAATGGAAAATTGTTTACAATTACATGCTCTGTCTCAATCATGAAAGTTTAAAGGGATAGTAAACACAAAATATGTTATTGTTTAAAAAGATTAATAATCCCTTTATTTGCCATTCCCCAGTTTTGCATAACCAACACTGTTATAGAAATATACTTTTTACTTCTGTAATTATTTTGTATATAAGCTTCTGCAGACTGCCTCCCTATCGCAGATCTATTGAGAGACTTGCATTTCAGGCAATTAGTGCTGACTCTTAAATAACTTCAAGTGCATGAGCACAATGTTATTTATATAAAACACATGAAAAAACTCCCTCTAGCTGTAAAAAACTGTCAAATGCCTTCAGATAAGAGGCGGCCTTCAAGGGCTTAGAAATTAGCATATACGCCTCCTAGGTTTAGCTTTCAACAAAGAATACCAAGTGAACAAAGCAAATTTAATGGTAGAAGTAAATTGTAAAGTTGTTTAAAATTGCATGCTCAATCTGAATCATGAAAGTTTAATTTGGACTTTATTATCCCTTTAATTTTAACTATACTGTCCCTTTAATGTTGAATTTTGTGGAAAATTTATTAGATACACTTTTCTAAAAGATTATTATTGACCACTCTGTATGAAAAATATCAATCAAAATGCTTTCTCAAATACACAAAAATAATATTCCTATGTAATTAAAGAAATGATAATTGATCAGTAATGATCACAGATGTCAACTGTAGTGGGACATATAAACCAAGTATATCTAAAATAAATAAACTCACAGTGACTTTAAAAGGGCTTTCAAGTCAAAATAAACGTTTATGATTCAGATAGATAATGCTGTTTTAAGACACTTTCCAATTTACTTCCATTATCATATGTTGCACAGTATTTTTATATGCACACTTTTTGGGGAACAATATCCTACTGAGTATGTGCACAAGATCACAGGGTATACATATACTAGTCTGTGATTGGCTGATGTCTGTCACATGATACAGTGGCCCGGAAAATGGGAGAACAAATAAAATTTGTCAGAAAGAAAAATCTACTGCTTCTTTGAAATTCAGAGTAGGTGTTATTGCATTGTCTTTTTATTATGCACATGTTAATTATGTAATTCTATTGCGTTGAGTGGTCCTTTAAGAAAAGTTTCCTGCAGATATTTAATTGAAGGACTATTGTCACACCAAATTAAACATGGCTAAAATTAAAATGTTTGATTCTGAAGATTTGTTGAGCTTCAGACTTCTAATACAAATGCAAATCTCATTTCTCAGAAGTAATAGAGAATAGGTTGTGATTTTTTTTTGTTAGCAAACATTATTTTACCTTTTCAATAAGCCTATAAAAGGTAGTGTGGAAAGCCTGTTTGTACAAATATATTATTAAAGGGACAGTAAACACCTTGTAATTAAAGGAACTGTCTACTTGATATTTTTAATTGTTTAAAAAGATAGATAGAAACAAATTTACTATCCATCGCCCAGTTTTGCATTCTCAATATTATTTTATTAAAATACTTTATAACCTCTAAATATCTGCTTGTTTCTAAACCCCTGCAGGCCTCCTTTTACCTCAGGGAATTATATTAGCTTTTCACAGCCAGACAGTGTTATTTTTATGTGTGCCATATAGATTGTGCTCACTCCCGTGGAGTTATGCATGAACTAGCAATTATTGTCTAAAAACATAATTTATGCTTACCTGATAAATTTATTTCTCTTGTAGTGTATCCAGTCCACGGATCATCCATTACTTATGGGATATTAACTCCTCCCCAACAGGAAGTGCAAGAGGATTCACCCAGCAAAGCTGTTATATAGCTCCTCCCCTAACTGCCATTACCAGTCATTCGACCGAAAACATGCAGAGAAAGGAAAACCATAGGGTGCAGTGGTGACTGTAGTTTAATGGAAAAATTACCTGCCTTAAAGTGACAGGGCGGGCCGTGGACTGGATACACTACAAGAGAAATAAATTTATCAGGTAAGCATAAATTATGTTTTCTCTTGTTAAGTGTATCCAGTCCACGGATCATCCATTACTTATGGGATACCAATACCAAAGCTAAAGTACACGGATGACGGGAGGGACAGGCAGGCTCTTTATACGGAAGGAACCACTGCCTGAAGAACCTTTCTCCCAAAAACAGCCTCCGAAGAAGCAAAAGTTTCAAATTTGTAAAAAGTATGAAGAGAAGACCAAGTTGCAGCCTTGCAAATCTGTTCAACAGAAGCCTCATTCTTAAAGGCCCAAGTGGAAGCCACAGCTCTAGTAGAATGTGCTGTAATTCTTTCAGGAGGCTGCTGTCCAGCAGTCTCATAGGCTAACCGTATTATGCTACGAAGCCAAAAGGAGAGAGAGGTAGCCGAAGCTTTTTGACCTCTCCTCTGACCAGAATAAACGACAAACAGGGAAGTCGTTTGTCGAAAATCCTTAGTTGCCTGTAGATAAAATTTCAGGGCACGGACTACATCTAGATTGTGTAGCAGACGTTCCTTTTTCGAAGAAGGATTAGGACACAAAGATGGAACCACAATCTCTTGATTGATATTCCTGTTAGTGACCACCTTAGGTAGGAACCCAGGTTTAGTACGCAGAACTACCTTGTCTGAATGAAAAATCAGATAAGGAGAATCACAATGTAAGGCAGATAACTCAGAGACTCTTCGAGCCGAGGAAATCGCCATTAAAAACAGAACTTTCCAAGATAACAACTTGATATCAATGGAATGAAGGGGTTCAAACGGAACCCCCTGTAAAACATTAAGAACTAAGTTCAAACTCCATGGTGGAGCAACAGTTTTAAACACAGGCTTGATCCTAGCTAAAGCCTGACAAAAAGCTTGAACGTCCGGAACTTCTGACAGACGTTTGTGTAAAAGAATGGACAGAGCTGAAATCTGTCCCTTTAAGGAACTAGCGGATAAACCCTTTTCTAAACCTTCTTGTAGAAAAGACAATATCCTCGGAAACCTAACCTTACTCCATGAGTAACTCTTGGATTCGCACCAATATAAGTATTTGCGCCATATCTTATGGTAAATCTTTCTGGTAACAGGCTTCCTAGCCTGTATTTAGGTATCAATAACTGACTCAGAAAAACCACGTTTTGATAAAATCAAGCGTTCAATTTCCAAGCAGTCAGCTTCAGAGAAATTAGATTTTGATGTTTGAAGGGACCCTGGATCAGAAGGTCCTGTTTCAGAGGTAGCGACCAAGGTGGACAGGATGACATGTCCACTAGATCTGCATACCAAGTCCTGCGTGGCCATGCAGGCGCTATTAGAATCACTGATGCTCTCTCCTGTTTGATTCTGGCAATCAATCGAGGAAGCATCGGGAAGGGTGGAAACACATAAGCCATCCCGAAGGTCCAAGGTGCTGTCAAAGCATCTATCAGAACCGCTCCCGGATCCCTGGATCTGGACCCGTAACGAGGAAGCTTGGCGTTCTGTCGAGACGCCATGAGATCTATCTCTGGTTTGCCCCAACGTCGAAGTATTTGGGCAAAGACCTCCGGATGAAGTTCCCACTCCCCCGGATTAAAAGTCTGACGACTTAAGAAATCCGCCACCCAGTTCTCCACTCCCGGGATGTGGATTGCTGACAGGTGGCAAGAGTGAGACTCTGCCCAGCGAATTATCTTTGATACTTCCATCATTGCTAGGGAGCTTCTTGTCCCTCCCTGATGGTTGATGTAAGCTACAGTCGTGATGTTGTCCGACTGAAACCTGATGAACCCCCGAGTTGTTAACTGGGGCCAAGCCAGAAGGGCATTGAGAACTGCTCTCAATTCCAGAATGTTTATTGGTAGGAGACTCTCCTCCTGATTCCATTGTCCCTGAGCCTTCAGAGAATTCCAGACAGCGCCCCAACCTAGTAGGCTGGCGTCTGTTGTTACAATTGTCCAGTCCGGCCTGCTGAATGGCATCCCCCTGGACAGATGTGGCCGAGAAAGCCACCATAGAAGAGAATTTCTGGTCTCTTGATCCAGATTCAGAGTAGGGGACAAGTCTGAGTAATCCCCATTCCACTGACTTAGCATGCACAATTGCAGCGGTCTGAGATGTAGGCGTGCAAAGGGTACTATGTCCATTGCTGCTACCATTAAGCCGATCACCTCCATGCATTGAGCTACTGACGGGTGTTAAATGGAATGAAGGACACGGCATGTATTTTGAAGCTTTGTTAACCTGTCTTCTGTCAGGTAAATCTTCATTTCTACAGAATCTATAAGAGTCCCCAAGAAGGAAACTCTTGTGAGTGGAAAGAGAGAACTCTTCTTTTCGTTCACCTTCCATCCATGCGACCTTAGAAATGCCAGTACTAACTCTGTATGAGACTTGGCAGTTTGAAAGCTTGAAGCTTGTATCAGAATGTCGTCTAGGTACGGAGCTACCGCAATTCCTCGCGGTCTTAGTACCGCCAGAAGAGCACCCAGAACCTTTGTGAAGATTCTCAGAGCCGTAGCCAATCCGAATGGAAGAGCTACAAACTGGTAATGCCTGTCTAAAAAGGCAAACCTTAGATACCGGTAATGATCTTTGTGAATCGGTATGTGAAGGTAAGCATCCTTTAAATCCACTGTGGTCATGTACTGACCCTTTTGGATCATGGGTAAAATTGTCCGAATAGTTTCCATTTTGAACGATGGAACTCTTAGGAATTTGTTTAGGATCTTTAAATCCAAGATTGGCCTGAAAGTTCCCTCTTTTTTGGGAACCACAAACAGATTTGAGTAAAACCCTTGTCCTTGTTCCGACCGCGGAACCGGATGGATCACTCCCATTAATAAAAGATCTTGTACGCAGCGTAGAAACGCCTCTTTCTTTATTTGGTTTGTTGACAACCTTGACAGATGAAATCTCCCTCTTGGGGGAGAGAATTTGAAGTCTAGAAGGTATCCCTGAGATATGATTTCTAACGCCCAGGGATCCTGGACATCTCTTGCCCAAGCCTGGGCGAAGAGAGAAAGTCTGCCCCCCACTAGATCCGTTCCCGGATCGGGGGCCCTCGATTCATGCTGTCTTAGGGGCAGCAGCAGGTTTCCTGGCCTGCTTGCCCTTGTTCCAGGACTGGTTAGGTCTCCAGCCTTGTCTGTAGCGAGCAACAGCTCCTTCCTGTTTTGGTGCAGAGGAAGTTGATGCTGCTCCTGCTTTGAAATTACGAAAGGAACGAAAATTAGACTGTCTAGCCTTAGGTTTGGCTCTGTCTTGAGGCAGGGCATGGCCTTTACCTCCTGTAATGTCAGCGATAATTTCTTTCAACCCGGGCCCGAATAAGGTCTGCCCTTTGAAAGGTATATTAAGCAATTTAGATTTAGAAGTAACGTCAGCTGACCAGGATTTTAGCCACAGTGCTCTGCGTGCCTGAATGGCGAATCCGGAATTCTTAGCCGTAAGTTTAGTTAAATGTACTACGGCATCTGAAATAAATGAGTTAGCTAACTTAAGGGCTTTAAGCTTGTGTGTAATCTCATCTAATGGAGCTGATTCAAGTGTCTCTTCCAGAGACTCAAACCAAAATGCTGCTGCAGCCGTGACAGGCGCAATGCATGCAAGAGGTTGCAATATAAAACCTTGTTGAACAAACATTTTCTTAAGGTAACCCTCTAACTTTTTATCCATTGGATCTGAAAAGGCACAGCTATCCTCCACCGGGATAGTGGTACGCTTAGCTAAAGTAGAAACTGCTCCCTCCACCTTAGGGACCGTTTGCCATAAGTCCCGTGTGGTGGCGTCTATTGGAAACATCTTTCTAAATATCGGAGGGGGTGAGAACGGCACACCGGGTCTATCCCACTCCTTAGTAACAATTTCAGTAAGTCTCTTAGGTATAGGAAAAACGTCAGTACTCGCCGGTACCGCAAAATATTTATCCAACCTACACATTTTCTCTGGTATTGCAACTGTGTTACAATCATTCAGAGCCGCTAACACCTCCCCTAGTAATACACGGAGGTTTTCCAGCTTAAATTTAAAATTTTAAATATCTGAATCCAGTTTGTTTGGATCAGAACCGTCACCCGCAGAATGAAGCTCTCCGTCCTCATGTTCTGCAAATTGTGACGCAGTGTCTGACATGGCCCTAATATTATCAGCGCACTCTGTTCTCACCCCAGAGTGATCACGCTTACCTCTTAGTTCTGGTAATTTAGCCAAAACTTCAGTCATAACAGTAGCCATATCCTGTAATGTGATTTGTAATGGCCGCCCAGATGTACTCGGCGCTACAATATCACGCACCTCCCGAGCGGGAGATGCAGGTACTGACACGTGAGGCGAGTTAGTCGGCATAACTCTCCCTCGTTGTTTGGTGAAATATGTTCAATTTGTACAGATTGACTTTTATTTAAAGTAGCATCAATACAGTTAGTACATAAATTTCTATTGGGCTCCACTTTGGCTTTAGCACATATAGCACAGATATCTTCCTCTGAATCAGACATGTTTAACACACTAGCAAATAAACTAGCAACTTGGAAATACTTTTCAAGTAATTTACTATAATATGAAAACGTACTGTGCCTATAAGAAGCACAGAAAAAGTTATGACAGTTGAAAATTAATAAACTGAAAAGTTATAGCATCAAATCTTTGTAAAAAACACAATTTTAGCAAAGGATTGCTCCCATTAGCAAAGGATAACTAACCCTGATAGCAGAAAAGAAAAAAAATACAGAAATAAACGTTTTTTTATCACAGTCAACTACAATCTCACAGCTCTGCTGTGAGTGATTACCTCCCTCAAAACAAGTTTTGAAGACCCCTGAGTTCTGTAGAGATGAACCGGATCATGCAGGGAAGACAATAAACTTCTGACTGAATTTTTTGATGCGTAGCAAAAGCGCCAAAAAAGGCCCCTCCCCCCTCACACATAACAGTGAGAGAGATCAGTAAACTGTCATAAATTAAATAAAACGACTGCCAAGTGGAAAAAAATAGTGCCCAAAACATTTTTTCACCCAGTACCTCAGAAAATTAAACGATTTTACATGCCAGCAAAAAACGTTTAACATTAATAAATTGAGTGTTATTAAAAAGCCTGTTGCTAGTCCCTGCAAATTAGGCTAAAGTTTTATGCATACAGTATAATTCCAGTGAAGTGCCATTCCCCAGAATACTGAAGTGTAAAATATACATACATGACAGCCTGATACCAGTTGCTGCTACTGCATTTAAGGCTGAGTTTACATTATATCGGTATGGCAGAATTTTCTCATCAATTCCATTGTCAGAAAATAATAAGCTGCTACATACCTCTTTGCAGATTAATCTGCCCGCTGTCCCCTGATCTGAAGTTTACCTCTCCTCAGATGGCCGAGAAACAGCAATATGATCTTAACTACTCCGGCTAAAATCATAGAAAAACTCAGGTAGATTCTTCTTCAAATTCTACCAGAGAAGGAATAACACACTCCGGTGCTATTATAAAATAACAAACTTTTGATTGAAGGTATGAAACTAAGTATAATCACCACAGTCCTCTCACACATCCTATCTATTCGTTGGGTGCAAGAGAATGACTGGGAATGGCAGTTAGGGGAGGAGCTATATAACAGCTTTGCTGGGTGAATCCTCTTGCACTTCCTGTTGGGGAGGAGTTAATATCCCATAAGTAATGGATGATCCGTGGACTGGATACACTTAACAAGAGAAATGCAAGTTTGTAAAAAGTACTGAGATAAGTGGGCAGTCTGCAGAGGGTTAGATAGAAGTTAATCACAGATGTAAAAAAGTATAATAAAAGTTTTGGTTATGCAAAAACTGTGAAATGGGTAATAAAGGGATTATCTATCTTTTTAAACAATAAAGCAATTCAAGTAGACTGTCCCTTTAAAATACATTTCTGTTGTGTTGCTACATAATAACATATCAGCCAAGTCTTAATGCATTTAAAACAAATGAACATCCTTTTTACTGCAATTATTTTTCAATAGACAAACTCCACGCACCATTTGCCACTGTCATAAAGTTAGTATTAAAGGGACACTGAACCCAAAAGTTTTCTTTTGTGATTCAGATAGAGCATGCAATTTTAAGCAACTTTCTAATTTACTCCAATTATCAATTTTTCTTTGTTCTCTTGCTATCTTTATTTGAAAAAGAAGGCATCTAAGCTTTTTTTTGGTTTCAGAACTTTGGACAGCACTTTTTTATTGGTGGATGAATTTATCCACCAATCAGCAAGAACAACCCAGGTTGTTCACCAAAAATGGGCTGGCATCTAAACTTACATTCTTGCATTTCAAATAAAGATACCAAGAGAATGAAGAAAATTTGATAATAGGAGTAAATTAGAAAGTTGCTTAAAATTTCATGCTCTATCTGAATCACAGAAGAAAAAAAATTGGGTTCAGTGTCCCTTTAAGTACATTGTTTTGCAGTTATCTGCTAAATCTAATTAGGGATATATATGTAGCAGAGTTAGCCTTAAGAAGTCCGCAGGGTGCATTTTAAGTTCTAAGAAATAGAAATTGCTAAATTTTCAGAGATAATTTACATGAAGAGGGCAAAATAAATATTGACCATATATTGCAAAGTTGTTTCATTACACATAACTAAACATTTTATATAAAAATGTAGGCACTTCTGCCTACAGTAGGGAAAATGACTATCTGATCAGGAAGAAATTATATTAGGGATGTTTAGATTGAAATCTATACTGCCGTATTGAGTTTGCATCATCTATTAACCCTCTCCTGCTGATAAGGATAATTTCTGCTTTACGGATGGGGCAGGGATACACTTCTGCAAGTAAGACAACCATTCAATAATTTATCCAGAACAGGAGCACAAGTTTATATATATATTTTGTGTTTTGTGTTTTTAAAAGTAAAGAAAAAGATATACATTTTTAAAATTACCTTTTATTATCTGTCCAGAATGACACTCTTGGTCACCTCTAAAACTGCTTTTTTTCTGAGATGCTCATGGTCGTTCACTTGTTATATCATGGGCGTGCCGTTCACCCACGCATGCAAATTCCTTACATTTCAGATGATCCACTCTTTACATTGTTATACTGTTCTCTTTCTCTGCACATACACATTCTTTATCTTTCAGCCAGCAATCACAATGGCTAAACACTTTCTTTTTGTATGTACTGCCCCACATCATCTCAGAAAAAAATACCCTGCTGTCTTGGGGTGACCAAGAGAGCTCTGTTAGATGGATAATAAAAGGTACGTTTGATTCAGGTAATTATGTAAAAATAAGTTAAAATGATGGTAAACTTTACGTTTTAAAATTAAGTCTGAAATCCAAGTGATATTTTATAGTGAGTTTAATCAGTTCTATTGAAGATGCACTATAACTTACTTTTTAATCTAGCCGTGCCATTCTAATTTCCCGCGCTCAGGCCGCCCACTTCATAAATCTTTTTTTTTTTGGTGTGCTAACAGTTTGAACTGTTCTCCAATCAGCACTCTAACCAAACAGTACTATTTTTGTAGCTAGATCACTGATTGGGGAACAGTTCAGTTTTGAAGTAGACAGCTGGAGCACAGAGTATTAGAATGATACAGCTACATTAAAAAAGTAAGTTACAGAACATCTTCATTAGAAGTTATAATTTAAACTCTCTGTAAAATATCACTTAGATTCCAGACCTTTTTTTAAAACATAAAGTTTATCACCACTTTAAGTATTTAAAGGAAACATAAAATTAATCATAACAAATAAAATGTATGTTTACCTACAGTCCCCCTTAAACGGACAGTATACTGTAAAACTGTTTTTCCTTTAATGTGGTTCCAATTACTTTTTTTACCAACTGCTGAGTATAAAATGTACGAGAATTTGCTTTTTAAGGTTTATTTGTATACTAGTGGTAAAGCCAGAGTACATGGGCCAAAATGTTTAAGGAAATAAATATACCTAGCCATCCCTATCCCTCTATTAATATATCCCCCTATTCCTCTGTCCATGTCCCTATCCCCCTGTCCCTATCTCCCTGTCCCCATCCCCCTGCCCCTATTCCCTATCCCCCAACCCCCTGTCCCCCTTTCCAATTACTAAAATTACAAAAAATAAAAAAATCAAAGTTTACAAATAATAAAAAAAACTAAGATTACTGAAAAAAACAACTACATTATCTAAAATAAAAAATATCTAATCTAAACTACCAATAGCCCTCAAAAGGGTCTTTTGTAGGGCATTGCCCTAAGTTAAACAGGTCTTTTATCTAAAAAATTACTAATCCCCCCTCTAACATTAAACCCCCCACCCACCAAACCCTCCAAAATAAAACCACTAACACTAATAAACCTAAACTACCCATTGCCCCCAAAGGGGCATTTGTATGGGCATTGCCCATAAAAGGGCATTCAGCTCTTTTTTACTTCCCTTAAAAGGGCATTTAGCGCTTTTTCAAATTGCCCAAAAAACCCTAATTAAAAAAATAAATAATAATTTAAAAACCTAACACTAAGGCCCCAAATAGGTACTCACGGTTCCTGAAGTCCGGCAGAGAAGGTCTTCTTCCAGGCGGGTCCATCATCTTCATCCACAGCGAATGCGGCGCCAAATAGAGATGCAGAGCGGTGTTCCCAGATGTGGCAATCCTCAACGCGATGATCCTCAGTGGCAGTACCTAGCGGCGGCGCTCCTCTTCATGCGATCGTCTGCTGCACACTGAAGATTAAATGCAAGGTACCCCATATTTATTGGGGTATCTTGCATTCTTATTGGCTGACATTTTCACATTAACCAATAGGATAGCAAGTGAAATCTTATTGGCTGGTGAACAGCCAATCAGATGAGAGCAACTGAAATCTTATTGGCTGTTGGGGGGAGTTGTGGATTAGGGGTTAATAGATGTATTAGGTAGTATTAGGTATTTTGCGATGTTGGGTTTTGCAAAATTAGGGTTTAATCATTTTATTAGGCATTTTGTTTTTTTTTGGTTTTTCTTAATACTTTGTGCAGGCGGTTAGGTTTTTTTTTAATACTTATTGCGGGCGGTTAGTTTTTTTTTTAATACTTATTGCAGGTGGTTAGGTTTTTATTTTTGTAATGCTCCATTTGCCTTCGTTGCATCCCGGTGGATTCCGAAAATGGCAGGCTTCACTGCATCCAGGTGAATTATTCTTTTGGCTGCCTCGCGCTGCCAACATTTCTTTGAGGATGCGTGCGCAACTGCCAAAGGGCGATGGACGTGTTACAAACGCGATTATAGTATAGATATGAATTAGCTGATTTTGTGTTTTGAAGACACAACCTAATAAAATAGCTTGAGCTTGTAGGTATAATCAGATCTCATTACTTTATCACATTGTGTACATATACTTCCTTCTTTATCTTATATCTGTCCATAAATCAATCACCAATACTTGGAGAGAACAATGGAATTTTTTTAATTTTTTTTTTACCTTATCTCTTCTATACCCCACTGGGAGTTTAATTTCTTCTGCTGGCTGTATTTAAACAGCTTATCTATAGCTTGGACCTAAGGCCAGAAACTTTCAGAATAGGTGGGGAAACCACTGGCTAAATTAACTATTTCAAATGGCAATATAAAGGTAAAGGAAATACTTGTAAACAATTTAATACACTCCAGCATGTAAAGTGGATCAGTAAGAACAAATTAAAGGGGATAACATGTTTGAGTAAACTGTCCCTTTAAGCTACTGTACAGGTAGCCCTCAGTTTATGCCGGGGTTAGGTTCCAGAAGGAATGGTTGTAAATCGAAACCGTTGTAAATTGAAACCCAGTTTATAATGTAAGTCAATGGGAAGTGAGGGAGATAGGTTCCAGGCCCCTCTCAAAATTGTCATAAGTAACACCTAATACATTATTTTTAAAGCTTTGAAATGAAGACTTTAAATGCTAAACAGCATTATAAACCTAATAAAATAATCACACAACACAGAATATATAATTAAACTAAGTTAAATGAACAAAAACATTTGCTAAACAGCATTATAAACCTAATAAATTAATCACACAACACAGACTTCACTTGCATTTTTCTGCAAACAGTTCTTTCTATGCATTCCAATCTGGACTGATTTATAGACAGGAAGATCTTGTTCCTTTGAAATCTGCTCGATAGCTCAGGTCTGGTTAAACTGATTCATTTCAGCTTGCTTGGCTTTGCTGCAACACAAGCGGCCAGCTCCACCTACTGGCTATTTTAATAAATGCACTGCTTCTCAATGCTTTTCAATAGCAGTCACATGACTGGAAAAAAAGGTTGTTATTCTGAAACGGTGTAAATTGAACCGTTGTAAAACAAGGGCCACCTGTAATTGCTTAGGTCATATTATCCTCATTAAAGTATTTTAAAATAAAATATGCTGGGTTTCATTAGTAAATGTACAGGTGAGTTTCTCTGATTAGATTTATGACCATTTAAAGTAAATTGAATTGCAATAGAATAAACCCAAGTAACATCCTTATTAACCTTTAAGTGCCACCGGGACATGTTTTGAAACACAAGAATAATAAGTAGACCCTTGTGGCAATGAAGAAGTTTATTAATGGTAGCTTCTCTACATTATCACTGTGGCATTAACAGACAGCAATTGACATTCAAATGTTTATTTTGTCATTGTTTCAATTAAGACTTTGAAAGAAATCTCATTGTCTAAAACCACTTGTAAGTAATTGGTGTGTGTTTATTAATCACGACTCCTGTGTGGTTTCTAATTAGAAGGCTGGCAGACATAACCTTTGTTTGCATGGTACAAAGAAAGTGACTTAATTAATCAAACAAGCAATGTGAACATCAACATCTTTATCTTCACAATGACTGTAAAATCTTACCTGACAGGAGAATCCAAAGTGCAGCTAGAGTCATTTGTCCTAACAATCATTTTGTTAGAGGAACTCAATTTTCACATGCAAATATGACCTTTACCTCTCCTTATATAGAATTAGATAACACTATGAAGACTGGGAGATCTGAGCACAAATAAATACTTTATTAAAAATGAAAGTTATGGATCACATCATTTAATGGGAGATTAGGTGAAAATTAAACTTCTCTGATCAAGACAATGTACAATTTTTAAACAACTTTCCAATTTACTTTTGTTATCAAATTTACCCAGGTAACTTGGTAGTCTATTTGAAGAGCATCACTATCAGGAGTGTGCATGTGTCTTCAGTCTTACATAGCAGCAGAGTTTACAATAATATATGTAATAATTTTATACATTGCTGCATACACTGCTGTCCTATGATGTTCAACAATTTATACTATTATTAAAAACATTGTTAAAAACACAGTTGCCGGGGGGCGGAGTTAACCGCTAGCAGAGACGGACGTGCTGCAGAGGAGCTCCTGCATTTATGGCTCCTTAAAGTGCTTTTACGCCTGCATTTTCCCTTTTTATGGGCATAAAACGACCTTATCACTGACTCAGTGTGTGACTTCAGTGAATTTAAACCCAGGCTGGCTACTCTAATATGCTTTGGGACTACCAGGGACAGAAAGACCAGGAGTGACCCCAACATCTAAGTGAACCGCCTTAAAACTACCCCGGAGGACCGGGGTCCAGTACCGGAGCCCTAGTCGGCAGCCACATCCCCCTCCAGCAGGTGAATAACCCTTCTTAAGCCGGAATCGGATCATCTTGTGAAGCCACGCGGCGCTGCCGCATCTCCCCATCCCAATTACCTGCTTACCTCACCGAGAGCTGCTGCCGAGGTTACATTGACATACTTCCCAGCGGGTTTCCGGATCTCCGATCATTGCCGCGGTTGGGCTTGGCAGGTGACTTGCACGGACCGGGGGCCTGAACACTTCTCCTCCTTGCGGGTTTTGGCGCAAAGTTACGCCATATTGCTCACCCTCTATATACAAGTGCGGCTGGAGGCCGCCCAGACAGGTTACTGCTACACCCCGCTGGGGGGAAATTGGCTGATTAGACAGACCCGGCTGTTGAGTGCACATTGGGGAGAGCGGAGATCTTGAGGAGCCTGACGCCTGCCACCGGAGACTGCTCCACATCAGAAGGCCACGCCGCACCCCTAAAGGTAAGAGGGATCTGACTGGAAATTGGGCTTAGAGGGACACCCCCAACATAAACAGTCTGCCGCTAGGATTGGTCATACATTCCAGCCACTATCCATACCTTGGGGGCAGCTCAGCTTGGCAAACGAATAGGGCGCTTTGAGGCCTAGATCACTGGAACCACTGGGGGCCCTTTACTGAGCAGCTGAGGCCTATATGGCCATTGGTAAAAAAAAAAAAAAAAAAGAAAAAAAAATCCATACCTTTTTTAGCAGCCACTAAACTTTAACAGCACCCTTGGGGGAGTAAGAAGAGCACCCCTACCAGCATCTGCATTTCCCTTATAAAGGCTCTTGAAATAAAATACCTGAGGTTAAGGGCTCAAACACCCTGCAACATCCTAAACCTTATAGCTTACTACTAGATGAGACAGAAGAACTAAACTACTTGGACAGATCACTTCTTTTATAAGGGTCCCTAGTTAACAATAATTCAGAGATCCTCAACAGAGACAGAATATTTTATTTCACTATAGACCCACAGATATTCTACTCTGCAAAAACTCTGAACAGTCTTTCTTGTAATACATCTCACAAAGTATTATTGGATAGCTTCAGACCTTGTTTGACAACAGCCTAAGCCAATCTCAAGCTCAAAGTAATAATTTGGGACAACAAGTGTGTTAATTTCTGCTTTCTCCCCTGCTGCTGCGCCAGCTAAAGGTTCTCTGCTGCAAACAGAGTGGAGTGTCATTGTTTTCATTTCATTGTTACTTATATGTATTGATCTTGGGTTTGTAGGTACTGATCATATAGACTAGACACACTACCTACCCCTTTCTCCCTTAGATACCAAGATACCCTTCAAGATCTGTATAACATACTGATGGCCTCCCTGGGTCACCCACTACGTTAACATAACACACCCCTAACCAACACCCTTAAACCAGATTACAGTTAGAATACATCCATCACTGCTCACTCACACAGACACGCTTTTTTAATCTTCATATAGAACATACCTCTTTAATCTTCTATATACTGACACACACTCATCACGCACACCTAGGTTACACCAGACTACACTTTTATTATTACAGAACGTAACTTGCCCTCATCCCTCACCCACGTGACTTAAGAGAAACATCAGATTCTGAAAACTAACACAACCATCTATATTCTTGGTCCACTTGTTGCATTACACTTCCCCTCTCAATATCTCACTAGTAGGGTAACCTGTTAACACACATCCAGTGTTCTCTCGACTTACACTAGTAGCAGGCTTACCCTGGCACCTCTCCCTTTCCGGTCCAGCTAGTCTGGACTGGTCATTTCCCCTTTCCTTTTCCCCTTCTGCAAAGTCGTATCCCGTTTCTCCCTGAGGTGCTGGGGACCTATTCATTTTAGCTTGTATTCTAATGTTGAAAAGCACAATTACTGTCTGCTATGTGATGTTTTAACTGAATGCCATAAACACAGGAGATGTTGGGAGTCCCTGCTCCGCAGTCTGAATACATGTAGTATATCTGGTAAACTTTGCTATACGGTACTTTAGGTCTTTAGAGTCAGTCTAGGAGGGTCTTTTTGATTTACAGAAATACCTAACAACCTCTTCACCATGCCTCATGGCTCCAGGTGACTGGGGAAAACCCCCACTAACACTAAAAAAACTGTTTATGACCACTTCACTCAATCTGGAAAGGAACCTAATCTTGTCCCCAATGAGGAGCTCAGTGATCCTGAGTCATTGGATGCTGAATCCCACTCGAGTGTGCACTCAGAAGCACCATCACATCATTATATTACAAAGGCAAGTCTACAACATATGCTGGCTAATCAGACACGCTCTATTACACAGGAAATTCAGCGCTCATCTGCGGAACTGAAAAAAGAAATCTCAGAGATAGGTGAGAGAGTTGAAGTCCTCGAGCGGAAACAAGATGATTTAGTGGTAGACCACACAAATCTGCTCACCTATTCTGAAACCCTGGCAGACCAGATGACTCAACTGGAATTTAAAATGGCAGATATAGAGGACAGGTCTCGCAGGAATAATATTCGGTTTAGAGGCATCCCAGAAACCGTAGAGAATGCTGAACTTCAACCATTCCTGAGGGAATTGTACGCAGTACTCGTGGGCACTCCAGAGGGGTTAATCGATACAATGGAAAGAGCCCACAGAGCCCTAAGATCACGATCCACTCCTGCCGACAAACCGAGAGATGTAATTGTTTGCTTTCACAGTTACATATACAAAGATAAGCTCATGCAAGCAGCATTTAAAAGACCATCTATGCCAGAGAAATTTAAGGATATTCAACTCCTACCTGACCTCTCGACTCATACACTACAGTACCGTAAAACTTTTCAACAAATTACCTTAGCCCTTAGGAAAGCTAACATTAAGTACAGGTGGGGGCATCCCACAAACCTTGTGGTTACCAGAAACAACCAAACCCACATAATAACTACCATACCACAGGGCATGGCCCTGCTGACCACCTGGGGCCTACATTCGGAACAACCTCCAGCATTGCAGCCTACCTACCCAAAGCTAAGAGCTTCGGCTCCCGAATGGTCCATTAAAGAACAAAGAGCTAAGAAACCTAAAACTAATCCACTGTAAAGATGTGTCTGGTGGCCTCTGTTGGAACCTACCTGGATTCCACTAAACCTGGAAGTTTGACCTGTCTACAACAGCTCAGGACTGAGGTTAAGTTAAAGTTTAAAAGTTTACAAATAACCTGTACAATTATAGTGTATGTTTGATCACTATTTCAATGTTGTTTTTATCAATTTAAGAATTGCACACTTGTAGTTGTAATTTAGATTATAGTGTTTACTGCGGAGCAGGGTTCACCCTACTGACCCCTGTTTCTGTTTGCTTCTCTCCCCCCCACATGTAGCCCACATTAGGGCTCCATCACAGCGAACTATTTTCGCTAACTCTCTCTCCCTTTACCTATTGTCTGTTCCCCTCCCCCATCCACCCGACCTAAACTAACTCCTATTAACAGACCTGGTCTACCTCTTATAGTTCTCTATGCCCCCCTTAAAATTCTAACCCACAATGTAAGAGGCCTAAACTCTCCACACAAGCGTAGCCTTTTGGCTAGATCGCTCAAATTCCATAACCCCGATGTAGCCTTCCTTCAGGAGACACATTGGTCGCTAGACAACCCTCCTTGCACAATATCTAAAGACTATACTGTTCTTGAATACACCTCCTTTTCAAAGAAAGCCAGAGGCACAGCAATCTTAATTCACAAAAGAATAGCTTATGAACCAATCCAAGTTCTAAAAGATCCGCAATCTAGATTTCTTATTTTAACATGTAAGCTGGACCATACTGACCACACTTTAGTCTCTATTTATCTCCCTAACTCACACCAACCCAGATACCTCAAACGGATTCTACATACAGTTGACCGGATAAAAATAGGCAGAGTCTTACTAGCGGGGGACTTCAACATTACTTGGGACCCGATGTTAGACAGGAAAAAAATCACCCGTACAAAACACGCTACCCCTTCTGCTCAGCTCTCCCACAAGTTCAGACAAATTATTACCCACTTTTGCTACTATGATATATGGCGATCACTCCACACTAGAGACAGAGAGTACACTCACTTCTCACACCCTCATAAAACGTACTCCAGACTTGATTATGTCTTTTGCTCAGCAGAAACTCTTGACCAAGTTAAACACTCTAACATCTCCCTGTGCCCATGGTCTGACCACGACCTAGTCTCAGTAACTTTCCGTTCAACAGAACAACACAATGTGAGGCCCTCCTGGCACCTCCCACATGATATCTTACAGGATGCTGCATTCAAAGAAACTCTTAGAAAAGATATCATATTTTACTGCCAAACCAATGATAATAATCAGGTTAGAGATGACACACTTTGGGGTGCGGCAAAGGCCACCTTTAGAGGTCTTATACTCAAGAGACAAGCACACCTTAAAAAACTATCTGGCCTACCCCTTTCTAAATCTCATATTGAACTACGCCGACTAGAACTCCTCAATAGACACACACCCTCAGACAGTGCCATAGCTCAAATTGTAAAGATCAAAAATCATATCAACCAGCTAGAACTAAAACATACCCAAGCTAATTTATTCAAATTGAAACAGATTACCTACCACAAGAGTAATAAAGCAGACACACTACTAACTAATAAGCTTAAAAACAGAGCGAGCACCTCAAGAATTCACCAGATCCAATCTGGGAACCAGACCTTCCGTAAACCTTCAGACATTGGTGCATGTTTTGAAAAATTCTACTCAAATCTATATAATTTAGAAAAAAATGCAGGATACAAACTAACCCCTGCCGACAATATTTGCTCCTTCCTTAGCAGCCTAAATCTCCCCTCATTGTCACCTGATGACCAAGAAACACTCTCATCCCCCTTTACCCCTAGGGAAATTAAACACGTAATAACACGCTTAAAACCTTTCAAAGCCCCAGGCCCAGATGGCTACTCCGCAGCTTTTTACAAGGCATACACAAATGAACTAACCCCACTACTTCTAAGATTCTGTAATCACGCCAGAGAACAGGGAAGTTTCAGTAAGGAATTCTTGGAAGCCACGGTGATAACTATTCCTAAACCACAAAAAGATCCATCTCTTTGTTCCAATTACAGGCCAATTTCCCTGATTAATTTAGATGTTAAAATTTATGCCAAATTATTTGCTACTCACATTTCTAAATTACTCCCGCAACTTATAAATTTAGACCAAGTAGGATTCATTCCCCATCGCGAAGGACCTGACAATACTAGGCGTCTGCTAAACATCTGCACTGAATCCACCAGACTTAATAGGCCATTCTCTGTAATCTCGTTAGATGCAGAGAAGGCTTTTGACCGCGTTCGATGGTCTTACCTATGGGAAGTCCTCAAAACCTTTGGTTTCCCAGACCAAATTATCAAGGCGATACAGGCTCTTTACTCTACCCCCTCGGCAGTAGTCAGAGGACTAGGCTTTGTCTCACCCCCCTTTTCAATTTCGAATGGCACCAGACAAGGGTGTCCACTTTCACCTCTTCTTTTCGCCCTTGCAATCGAACCATTAGCGGAGCAAGTCAGACAAGATAAGAAAATAGATGGCGTATGTCTGCATGGCACTATCCATAAAATAGCGCTCTTTGCCGACGACATAACAATATTCTCTTCAGACCCTCTATCTTCATTCCCGAGGCTGAAGGAAATCTTAGACTCCTTTGGTTACATGTCCCTTTACAAATTAAATCTAGATAAAACAGAAATTTTTACCTGGGGCTTTCCCCAAGACACAGCTGACACCCTAATGACCCAATATAGAGTACACTGCGCCAACAACTTCATCTCACACTTAGGGGTCAAGATATCGAACAATATCCCTCAGATGATCAAAGACAATTATTTGCCCCTTTTAGCCGAACTGCGCACTCTGAAAGACAAATGGGATTACACTTACATATCATGGATAGGCAGACTAACGGCCCTCAAGATGTCATTCCTACCCAAAATTACTTATCTATTTAGATGCCTTCCTTTCCGTATTCCGGGGTATCTCCTCCATCAATTTCAGAGCGAATTCACAAAATATATATGGCAGCATAAACCCCCTAGAGTGGCGCATAAAATTCTCCAAAGCCCCCTTAGTAGAGGAGGCATAGCCTCCCCTTCGATAACAAGGTATTATGAAGGAGCCATGCTCACTCACATTTCGCAATGGGGTGCGAAGGACTCTCCTAGTAAATGGAAAACCATAGAACAAGCCTCACTCCCAAACCACATATTTCTACCTGACTTGATCTGGATCCCTACCCACATACGACGGACCACAGACATTAGTAACACCATAATACGAGAATGCCTCGCCATGTGGGATAAGCTGAGACATTATCCACATATTGCCCCGCATCCCTCACCTATCACTTCCATGACGGGTCTCCTCCGAGGCCTACCTGACTCTCACCCTCACGGCTAGACACGAGTAGGAATACAGACAGTAGCTGACTTTTGGGTCACTTCACCAGCTCCGCGCTTCATGACACTCTCAGAAATAAAGGCTGGCTTCAACTTACCCAGACATATGACATTCGAATATACAAGACTAAAGAGCTTTCTTCTCAGTTGGGGTTTCCAACCTGAATTGCACCGACCGCGAACACTCTGGGAAATGACTTGGCAACAAGGCAGCAAACTACATAGGCCCCTATCAATACACTACACCCTAATAGGAAACTCAGACTCTGAGAACAAGCTCCCTCACTTACTCAAATGGGAATCGTTTCTGAACGTGAACGTACCCCCACAGGCATGGCAACATGTAATCTCCCTCACCAAAAAAGCACTACACTGTGTTACACTCTTCGAAACTTATTACAAACTCTTAACGCATTGGTACCTCACCCCTGCCAGACTAAACAAAATGTTTGACTCTGCATCTCCCCTATGTTGGCGTAATTGTGGTAAAAAAGGAGATTCTTTACACATATGGTGGGAATGTCCCAAGTTGAGACCCTTATGGAATACTTGTTTCCGAACGCTAGTGGGACTAGGTATAGCACTTCCCACAACTCCTTCCAATGCCCTCTTACACATAGGCACTCTTAAACTACCTAAGCACCAAGCATACCTGGCAATTTATTTGTTAACAGCTACTAAAGCGACTATAGCCAAGGCATGGAAATCCAAGACGCCCCCAAAATGGTCATGCATCCTAAACTATATGGCATATATCTACAACATGGAGAAACCTATCTTTTACTCCCTAAATAATTCGGACCTGTTTGAACTAGTGTGGGCAGATTGGCAATCCTGCTACACCACTACTTGGTCCCCGAATACTAGAGTAAACACGCATTAGATGACCTCTGATGTCTATCCTCTGAATAAGAACTTCCCTTCTACCTCTAATGCTACTATCACCCTTCCTCTTCTCTCCAGCCCCTTCCCCATCCCAACTAACCTACCTCTTACGATAAGAGCTACATCACGCTCACTTTCTATTTTATGAATACATTCCAACCTGAAATGTTGAAATTGTTTCAATTCTCTGTTTATATATCCTGTAGGAGCCTGCATGCTCCAAAAACATTCACTACGTTATCTCTGTAATTGAGAATATTATTTATCAATAAAAAAAATTGAAACTTTAAAAAAAAAAAAAAAAAAAACACAGTTGCCATATAGAGCTCAATCCATGGCAAAATATTCGCCCCTGTCCACCCGACCCGTTCTCTGGCTGGCAGCAATTTGCTCCTTTGAGCTTGTGTGCAACTCTGCCCACACACAGCCAATCACATGCAGGCAGGAGTTGTCAATCTAAGAGGTGGAGAACAGGATAGGCAATCAGCAGTCTGATGACTTCTGCTTGATAGATCACGACTGCAGGATCTCTTGTGGAACCTGCAGTTATAGTGGAGAAAAGAGCTTGATAAATTTAGCCTATAGTGTTCTGGATAAAAGGGTGTTGCTGAACCTACCTAGGTATGCACTTTAATAAAGTATACCAAATTTACAAACTAGAGGGTGAATCACAATCCTTTAGAAAAGTTTATTAAATTATTTATCAACCAAAAATCTCCTTAGACTTCAACAGTGAAATGTGTAGGGGATTGTGATTGACCCTAAATTTGATAACTGAAGAAAATTAGAAAGTAGTATAAAATTGAATCATGAGTTTAATTTTGACTATACTGTCCCTTTAAACTTTATGTATCTCATATATTAAACAGTCAGACAAAAACCTTAGCTGCAATATTATTTAAATAAACAGTGTTTCTCAGCTGCTACAGCCTTCAAACATTACTTTGTGTTCCATTTATAAACAAGCAAGATCATGACCATGATCGGAGGTAGCGGGCTACATAAAAGTAAATTGAAAAGTTGTTTAAAATTGCATGCACTATTTGAATCATGACATTTTAATTATGACTAGACTGTCCCTTTAATCCAAATGAGGTAATCTTAAAGGGCCACTAAAACTAAAATCTTTCTTTCATGATTCAGATAGAGAATAGAAATTTAAACAACATTACAATTTACTTCCATTATTTATTTTGTTTCATTTTTTAAATATCCTTAGTTGAAGAAAAAGCAATGCACATGGTGAGCCAATCACACGATGCTTCTATGTGCAGCAACCAATCAGCAGCGAGTGAGCATATCTAGATATGCTTTTCATCAAAGAATATCAAGAGAATAAAAAAATTAGATAATATAAGTAAATTAGAAAGATGTTTAAAATTGCATTCTCTTTCTAAATCATAAAAGAAAAAATGTGGGTGGCATGTCCCTTTAATGCATAATTTTGAGTAGACTCATCTGTACTCAAGGTTGAGGTAGAGATTGTAAGTGGTTATTGTGTGTGCACCTTGTAGTCACAGTTTCTTTTCTTGTTACTGTTAGATGTCCATATTAGGGGTTTTTAATGTAATATATATGGGTCAGGATGGGGCAAAATAGACTAACAGAAGAAACCAGAAGGTGTAGGAAGCAAAAAGTGGAGATATGTGGCATATATATTTATCTAAAAAGATCTAACAGACACATTTGTAATGGAAAACAATTATAATCTTCATACAGTAAAAGCCATAATGTACAAAATGAGATTGAATTAAATTTTTAAAACAGCGAGGACACAGTTGTAGCTGATTTCTGTCATCCTTCAAAATTCTTAAAATATTCTATTAACTCACCAAATAAGACCAGCAGTGGAAGATATGGGGGGGTAGTTATCAACGCGTCTACTTTACCTGCCTTCGCCGGCCCAATACGCCCACCTAAGCTCGCCTACCATCGCCGCCGCAGACCTGAAAAATTTTGCCTAAGTTATCAATAAAGCTGTCAAAAAGCCGCGCACCAAGTACGGGGCGATGAGCAGCGGACTGTGATAGTTATCACTCATCCGATCTCGCTGCTCTTTGGCTTTTCCCCAGCTTTATTGCTAGCCTGTCACTAAGCACCAACACTAACTACACTGTTCTACCCCCTATACCGGCGCCCCCGGAGCCCCCCGCAACTCAATAAAGTTATTAACCCCTAAACCGCCGCTCCTAGACCCCGCCACAACTCTTATAAATGTATTAACCCCTAAACCGCCGCTCCCGGACACCGCCGCCACCTACATTATACCTAGTAACCCCTATCCTGCCCCCCCTATACCGTCGCCACTTATAATAAAGTTATTAACCCCTATCCTGACGATCCCGGACCTCGCCGCAACTAAATAAATAGTTTAACCCCTAAACAGCCGCTCCCGGACCCCGCCGCAACCTATATTAAACTTATTAACCCCTAATCTGCCCCTCTACACCGTCACCTCCTATAATAAATGTATTAACCCATATCCTGCCCCCCCTACACCGCCGCCACTGTAATAAAATTATTAACCCCTAAACCTAAGTCTAACACTAACCCTAAAACCCCCCTAACTTAAATATTAATTAAATAAATCTAAATAATATTTCTCTTATTAAATAAATTAATCCTATTTAAAACTAAATACTTGGATAGAGTAAATTCCCTAGCAATATCTTCAAAGGATCTAATTTGTGAAAGATTATTAAGGCATTGGTAAACGTAGATTAGCCCTTGTTGGGACCATCTGTTATAGACCTCGCATGATAAACCAGGTATAAATTCCAGGTATAAATTTTGGATTGCCCTGGATCGGGAGGTATGGGGACAATTCGAAATTTACATCTAACGTGTTCAATTTGTGCCATGCTTCAATAGAGTTACGTATTATTTTCATATTTTTAATGTAATTGGCAGGTGAGATACCGTGCAATGAAGCAGGGCTTGTAGTGAGTAGGGGGCGCATAGTTCCTTTTCTAATGAGAAGATTGTGAGATAGTTAACTTCGGTTAACCAATCAAAGGCAAAGCGGGCTAAATTTGCAATATTATACTTTTTTATATCCAGAAAGGCTAAACCCCCATTCTCTGGCCTAAGGGTTAATTTTGAGAAAGATAATAAATGTCTCTTATTACTCCATATAAAGTTGGCACATTCTTGATTAAATCTCTTAATATCTTGGTTTGGGATAAATAAGGGAACAATTTGCATGATGTACATTAACTGCGGGAATAAAATAGTTTTAATAATCATCACCTTTGCAGACAAAGAGATGGGAAAAGCGCTCCATCGTTTTAATTTATCAGTGGCTTTTCTGAAAAATGAAGCGTAGTTTAATCCGTACCATTGGGTTGGGTTGATATGAATATTAATCCCTAGGTACTTAACACTAGAAGATTCCTGAAAGGGATGTTCTTGCGTACTTTTTTTATTTTTATGTATCCAAAGAATTACGGATTTATTAGTATTAATTTTGTAGCCTGAGAAGGTACTGAACGTGTCAATAGTGTTTAAGACCTTAGGTATGTTTAATTTAGAATTCTTGATGAATAATAGCAGGTCGTCTGCATAGAGAGATAATACTAGTTTTTGCCCTCCTATCTTGATGGCCTGTAATTCCTCACGTAGGTATATAGCCAGGGGCTCTATTGCCACATTAAATAATAATGGGGAGAGTGGGCAGCCTTGTCTCGTCCCTCTGTGTAATGTAAAATTAGGGGTCTGGGTTCCATTTATTAATAAGGAGGATCTTGGGTGATCATATATAGTCTTTACAAAGTGAAAAAAATAACCAGAGAATCCGAATTTACCCAATGCTGTAAATAGATGGTCCCAGACCACAGAATCAAAGCCTTTTCGGCATCGATTGCAATTAACACAAAATCTTGATTATTTATCGGTTTAGCATGAAACTTATTCCAGAAATATTCTAGTGTCAAAAATACTTTTCGAATATTCTTAGTTATTGATCTACCAGACATAAAGCCAGATTGGTCTGAGTGAATAATAGGATCAAGACATGGTTTAAGACAATTTGATATAATGTGTGTCAGTAACTTATAGTCAGTGTTGAGTAATGAAATGGGTCTATAAGATTTGGGATCTAAAGGATTTTTGCCTTTTTTTAAGATTAGAGATATAATAGACTGAGAAAAATATTTAGACATAGTTTGGCCCTTAATATAATAACTATTGAACAATTGGAGTAAGACATCTGCGAGATCTATTTTGAGTATTTTATACATTTCAGCTGGGATCTGATCTGGGCCTGGAGCTTTATTACATTGAGCATGATTTATCGCTTCTATTATTTCCTCCTTGGTTATAGGTCCATTTAAGGCTTTGAGCAAGTCTCTAGGTAGCTTGGGTAGCGCGACCTTGTGCCAGAAAGAATCTTTATTGTCTAAATTGATTTCCTTAGAAGCATACAGTTGTTGATAATATTCTAGGAAGATTTTTTTAATATTAGTTTGGTCTGTGAATCTATTTACTCCATCGGTCACTGCTTCTATAATATTCGTTTTCTTTCTGGCTTTATCTAATCGTGAAAGAAATTTAGCCGATTTACCATACTGACCTTTATACTTAGCATTTACCTTTACCTCTTCCATTATTGTTTTCTGTCTAAGGAAAATATCTCTTTCTGATTTGGCTGTCCTATAACTGTCCCTGGATCGTTTAGAGGGTTCACTGATATATTTGCGAAATAGGTTCTGGACTTGCCTAGATAACTGGATATCTCGCTCTTGTAGTTTTTTTTTCCTAATTATCATATAGGCTTTAATCTCGCCTCTTAAGTAGGCTTTGGCAGTTTCCCAAAAAATTTCTATTCTTTCTTTATACGATCTATTTAAATATGCAAATTCCCTCCACTTGCCTTTTAACCAGTTACCGAATTCCGAATCATTCACTAGATATTTTGGAAAGAAAAAATTATTCCCTTCATTTCTCTGATATGCCGATTTATATATGTCTACTGATATAATTGCGTGATCCGAGATGGTAATATCATGTATCTCTGCCTTGACTTCAGATTTAATTATTGAACTAGAGAGAAGGAACAAATCTATCCTAGATAGTGAGCCATAAGATCTAGAGTCACAAGTGAAGGCCTTCTCGTCTGGGTGTTGTAATCGCCAGATATCATGGAGTTTCAGGGTTTTATTAATTTGTTTAAATATTTCCGCCTTCTGTTTAAAAAAACGAGAGTTTTTTGGACTATGTCTGTCTAATACTTCTGTCGGTATCAGATTGAAATCTCCTGCCAGGATTAGATTTTGGCCAATATATTTAGTTAGTTGATAGGTTAAATTGTTCCAGAAGGCAGGATCAAATTTATTGGGACCATATACGTTACATATAATTACAGTTACTTCCTTTATTTGTAGCTCCCCAACTATCCATCTCTCTTGGGGGTTTAATATTGTTTTAAGGTTGTTGTATGAAAGATTTTTATTAATTAGGAAAGCCACTCCTTTTTTCCTTCTGGAACAGGGGGTGGCTATCACCTCCCCAACCCACTTACTGCGGAGTTTAGCAGCTTCCTCTGCTTTTAAATGCGTTTCCTGTATAAACGCTATATCAGAATTATATTTACCTAGCTGTTTAATTATAGTCTTTCTTTTGATTGGGGAGGTGATGCCACCGACGTTCCAGGAGAGACATCTAATATTTCCTTTCATGGGGGCTAATTATATATCTATACGTCAAGGAGGCGCCGGGAGGGGTGGAGAGAGGAGAGAAAAAAAAAAAAAAAAAGGGGGGGGGGGGGGGGGGGAGGAGGGGAGAATAATAAAATATAGTCCACATCATGTGTCCAACTGACCACCACACACATCTACAACATAAAAAAAAGGTGAAAAGAGTTTTTCTTTGCCTACCTCCAAATAAGACATTTTCTATCAGGAATTAAAAAACCTAATATAGAGTCTACGGGATGGACACAAATTCAATCCTACATGGCGAGCTATAGGATTGGAAATCACAGCATAGCATTGTTATATAAAATCATGCTTGCAAAACAAGGCCAATTAAATACCAATCGCCTAACAGAGAAATGGAGTACCCACTACAATGATATGTCGCCAGAAGCATTAAATCTAACCTTTAAATGGATTAAAACTGCTATTATTCCCACATCTTGGAAGGAATCCCATTTAAAGCTGATCAATAACTCCTATCTGACTCCATGGAAAGTCTCCAAATGGGGTAATAACCCCAGTAATAACTGCCCAAAATGCAGTAATTCAAAAGCAGATTTACATCACTGCTTTTGGTTCTGCCCGAAAATAGCACAGTTCTGGAATAAGGTGGAATTTTGGCTAAATAAGAATTTAGAACATAAAATAAATTTGGAATCTAGGGATATTTTCTTTTTCCGACTTCCAGATTCCAAAAAAATAAATACAAACCTCATTAATACTGTCATTGCCTTAGGTCGTAATCTTATACTAAAAAACTGGAAAAGTAATAAGGCGCCCTCTATGCCATGTTTTGTAAATCATATTCACTCCCAGATAATATTTGAACAAGCAAATACATTAGCTACACATAGGGAAAGAGTGAAAGATTTCTTTTCAAAATGGTTAAAAGTTATTTTAAATTATCCACCGGGTATACAATATATATATAATTTTCGCAGAACAGAATATTTCGAAACTTTAGTTTTATCTAATGTTTTTCCAGCAGAATGGTATTAAATATAATAGGCGTCGGTGAGCGGAGTGGAGATGGGAGGTTTCAATCTCCCCCCCCCTTTTTTTTTTTTTCTTTTTTTTTTCTCCTTTCCCACTGTGTCCATATGTTGTGTTTTGCCCTGCTATCACCATATTATCCACCACGCCATTGACCAAGCCTCAACCCCTTCGGTTCAAGGAAGGGGAGTTAATTTACAGGGATAATAGCCAGAAAAGGTTATCAGACTAATTTCTTTTTCTGTCCTTTTTTTCTTTTTCTTTTTTTCTTGTCTGTTCCCCTATTTTCGTTCTTTGAACAGAATTTAATCAGAGAAACAATAAGACAAAGGTTAGCAACAGATGAGACGTTTTACATATAAATGGAAAATTTATAATTATTGGTTCTCTAGTGAACAATATGTAGTGTCTGTTTTATAGTTTCCGTAATTATTTGAAGTCTATTTTTATTATGAGAAATGTGCAAATAATTTGTTAAATGTAACTTGTGATTTGATTCACTTTTTTTTTTGTTGTTGCTATGATTCTCTTTGTCTCAAATAAAAAGATTTAAAAAAAAAAAAACTAAATACCTTTAAAATAAACCCTAATATAGCTACAATATAAATAATAATTATATTGTAGCTATCTTAGGATTTATTTTTATTTTACAGGCATCTTTCAATTTATTTTAACTAGGTACAATAGCTATTAAATAGTTAATAACTATTTAATAGCTACCTAGCTAAAATAAAGAGAAATTTACCTGTAAAATAAAAACTAACCTAAGTTACAATTACACCTAACACTACACTATACTTAAATAAATTATTCCTATTTAAAACTAAATACTTACCTGTAAAATAAACCCTAAGATAGCTACAATGTAATTAATAATTACATTGTAGCTATTTTAGGATTTATATTTATTTTACAGGTAACTTGGTATTTATTTTAGCTAGTTAGAATAGTTATTAAATAGTTATTAACTATTTAATAACTACCTAGCTAAAAGAAATACAAAATTACCTGTAAAATAAATCCTAACCTAAGTTACAATTAAACCTAACACTACACTATCATTACATTAATTAAATAAATTAGCTACAAATAACTACAATTAAATTAAATTAAATAAACTAACTAAAGTACAAAAAAATAAAAAAAGCTAAGTTACAAAAAATAAAAAAAAATAAGTTACAAACATTTAAAACATATTACAACAATTTTTAGCTACTTACACCTAATCTAAGCCCCCTAATAAAATAAAAAAGCCCCCCAAAATAAAAAAATGCCCTACCCAATTCTAAATTAAAAAAGTTCAAAGCTCTTTTACCTTACCAGCCCTTAAAAGGGCCTTTTGCGGGGCATGCCCCAAAGAATTCAGCTCTTTTGCCTGTAAAAGAAAAATACAACCCCCCCAACATTAAAACCCACCACCCACATACCCCTAATCTAACCCAAACCCCCCCTTAAATAAACCTAACACTACCCTCCTGAAGATCATCCTACCTTTAGTCATCTTCAGCCAGCCGACTACCGATTGAACCGAAGAGGAGATCCGGAGCGGCAGAAGTCATCATCCAGGCGGCGCTGAAGAAGTCTTCCCTCCGATAGAATTCTTCATCCATACGGCGTCTTCAATCTTCATCCATCCGGAGCGGAGCGGAGCCATCTTCAGACGATCCGACGCGGAGCCATCCTCTTCTTCCCGACGACTACAGGGAGTGCAGAATTATTAGGCAAGTTGTATTTTTGAGGATTAATTTTATTATTGAACAACAACCATGTTCTCAATGAACCCAAAAAACTCATTAATATCAAAGCTGAATATTTTTGGAAGTAGTTTTTAGTTTGTTTTTAGTTTTAGCTATTTTAGGGGGATATCTGTGTGTGCAGGTGACTATTACTGTGCATAATTATTAGGCAACTTAACAAAAAACAAATATATACCCATTTCAATTATTTATTTTTACCAGTGAAACCAATATAACATCTCAACATTCACAAATATACATTTCTGACATTCAAAAACAAAACAAAAACAAATCAGTGACCAATATAGCCACCTTTCTTTGCAAGGACACTCAAAAGCCTGCCATCCATGGATTCTGTCAGTGTTTTGATCTGTTCACCATCAACATTGCGTGCAGCAGCAACCACAGCCTCCCAGACACTGTTCAGAGAGGTGTACTGTTTTCCCTCCTTGTAAATCTCACATTTGATGATGGACCACAGGTTCTCAATAGGGTTCAGATCAGGTGAACAAGGAGGCCATGTCATTAGACTTTCTTCTTTTATACCCTTTCTTGCCAGCCACGCTGTGGAGTACTTGGACGCGTGTGATGGAGCATTGTCCTGCATGAAAATCATGTTTTTCTTGAAGGATGCAGACTTCTTCCTGTACCACTGCTTGAAGAAGGTGTCTTCCAGAAACTGGCAGTAGGACTGGGAGTTGAGCTTGACTCCATCCTCAACCCAAAAAGGCCCCACAAGCTCATCTTTGATGATACCAGCCCAAACCAGTACTCCACCTCCACCTTGCTGGCGTCTGAGTCGGACTGGAGCTCTCTGCCCTTTACCAATCCAGCCACGGGCCCATCCATCTGGCCCATCAAGACTCACTCTCATTTCATCAGTCCATAAATCCTTAGAAAAATCAGTCTTGAGATATTTCTTGGCCCAGTCTTGACGTTTCAGCTTGTGTGTCTTGTTCAGTGGTGGTCGTCTTTCAGCCTTTCTTACCTTGGCCATGTCTCTGAGTATTGCACACCTTGTGCTTTTGGGCACTCCAGTGATGTTGCAGCTCTGAAATATGGCCAAACTGGTGGCAAGTGGCATCTTGGCAGCTGCACGCTTGACTTTTCTCAGTTCATGGGCAGTTATTTTGCGCCTTGGTTTTTCCACACGCTTCTTGTGACCCTGTTAACTATTTTGAATGAAACGCTTGATTGTTCAATGATCACGCTTCAGAAGCTTTGCAATTTTAAGAGTGCTGCATCCCTCTGCAAGATATCTCACTATTTTTTACTTTTCTGAGCCTGTCAAGTCCTTCTTTTGACCAAAGGAAAGGAAGTTGCCTAATAATTATGCACACCTGATATAGGGTGTTGATGTCATTAGACCACACCCCTTCTCATTACAGAGATGCACATCACCTTATATGCTTAATTGGTAGTAGGCTTTCGAGCCTATACAGCTTGGAGTAAGACAACATGCATAAAGAGGATGATGTGGTCAAAATACTCATTTGCCTAATAATTCTGCACTCCCTGTAATGACGAATGGATATTCCTTTAAGGGACGTCATTCAAGATGGCGTACCTTCAATTCCGATTGGCTGATAGCATTCTATCAGCCAATCGGAATTAAGGTAGGAAAAATCTGATTGGCTGATTGAATTAGCCAATCAGATTGAAGTTCAAGCCGATTGGCTGATCCAATTAGCCAATCAGATTGAGCTCGCATTCTATTGGCTGTTCCGATCAGTGCCGAGCGTACCTGCTAGTTTTTTGATAACTAGCAAAAGTAGTCAGATTGTGCCGCACTTGTGTGCGGAACATATGGAGTGACATAAGAATCGATCTGTGTCGGACTGAGTCCGGCGGATCGAAGCTTATGTCACAAAATTCTACTTTTCCCGGTATCTAGGGCTTGATAACTAAGGCAAATCAGCCTCGCCACAAATACGCTGCGGAATTCCAGCGTATTTGAGGTTGACGGCTTGATAACTAGGCCCCATGAACTCTTTATCGTCCCACTGAATGAATATATATATAATATATATATATATATATATATATATATATATATATATATATATATATATATATATATATATATATATATAACAACTATTGTTCCCTACCTTAAAACAATTTATAGAGATACCCCTGAAATTATCAACCTTAGATGTTATATTTTTACACAAGATTTTCACAAGGTTTAGAATAAATCAAATATAATGTATCAAAAATACATACACTACCTCATGATATCAAGATTTTCTAATTTAATGCAACAAATCAATACTTGAAAGGAATTATTTTATTTTTTTTACAAAGAATTCTATTATTATTTTATTTTTACTCATGCGTCTCCCCCCCTCTTTGAAAGCATGTGTATGTGTGTGTATATAATATATTCCTGTATATGTCCCCTCATTGAAATCCTTGAAAGAATGTTAGTGTATGTATTTATAATAACATATATAAAAAAGATACCTGTAGCAAGATACTTCCCTATTTTTGTTCAATGCACCAGTGGCCATGATAACTCAGGGATAGACCATATTTGGTCAACAAAACAATAAATTACTACACCTGCTGCTAATTGATATACCTGACCATATATTGGCATAAAAAGCTAAAGTAAGACAAATGTTTACAACTACCAACTTATTTTTAGGGGGACTTTATGCCTTTAAGCATAAGCCCATGAAATGTGATTAATATTTAGGTTTGTAATTTTTTAGAATATATGACGTGACATTTGCTATAAGGCATGAAGAGAACTGCAGTAGTTAGAAACATATGCTATAAGCATTAAGGCTATTCTACTAAGCAAATCTTTGATAATGAATGTATTTCTAAAAGCTTGGATGATGTACAGTGCAGTACACGTTTCATTTCTTTACCTAACTGCCAGTTAGCTTTGAGAAATGTTCCATTCTATGTCCGTAAGTATGCGGTGTTGAATAAAATTAAACTAAATAAAAGGAGCCGATCAAGCCATTCCTGATTTACAATTCAAATCATGTAATTGCATAATATGCTGTACAGGCAGACTTGACGTTTTACTGGTCAATGTCATTATTCATTAACACATTAGAAAAAGGAGCATTAAAGGCTAAACATGAAAGGGAATATTTAGGTGACTACCTTTTTTTAATGCTGGGGAAATTGCATGCTAATATTAAGATACATCAAAAGTGTATATACCAATAAATATTTTCTTCTCTATTCGCCAACTCGCTAACTTAATTAAATAATTTGCTTACTAACCCACTCTCTGTCTTACTAATAAGCAGCCTCTGTTGTAAAAATGTTGTCCAGAAGCCATAAAAAAAATAACAGGGCCTTGAACAAAATCCATTTGAGAGATTCAAACCTTCAAATATCTGTAGAATAAAAATTACAGTAATTTGCATTCCGTGTAAAAATGCATTGGTAGCTAAGTGGTGTATACGTCAACCAGCTTTATTAGTTCAACTGGAATTGAGCAATAGTAAATACGGGTGAAGCTGCTTTTGTGTGACTTCTTATGGTAACTTATTTGGGAAGATATTCGGAGCAGTAACATTTCTAACTTGAAATTTAAACATTGTACATGTAATCTTACCTTTTTCCTCAGTTACCCCTCTCACTTTTCACTCACCATGTAAACTATAGATTACTAATTGCCTAATTTCTTACAAAGCTCTAAATAGATTATACATTAAAATTAGGTGCATAACCTTAACTTGAAAAAATGTATTTAAACGGACAGTAAAGAATTTTGATTTTTATATAAACTGTTTGGTTATGCACAATGAAACAACTTTGCAATATACATGTCTTATTTATTTTGCCCCCCTTCCACTCATGTCATTTAGCTCTGAAAATTGAGGAATTTCTAATTCTCAGAACTGATTTCTCAAGGCTCACTCTGCTACGCACCTTTCCCTAATTGTCTTTAGCTGATAACCACTGTAAACCAATGTACTTTAATGGGGGACTCTAGTCATGCTTGTAACAGGCCAATAAACCATGGTGGGATCTATTGTCATCTTTTATTTATAAACAGAGAACATCTTTGGAAGAGTGAAATAGACTTGTCATATAATTGTTTCCCCCAATTGCCTTACAGAGAACTATTGTGGAAGCAGATTAAACATTCTTTCATGTAATTGGCAAGAGTCCATGAGCTAGTGACGTATGGGATATACAATCCTACCAGGAGGGGCAAAGTTTCCCAAACCTCAAAATGCCTATAAATACACCCCTCACCACACCCACAATTCAGT
The DNA here is from genome assembly GCF_027579735.1 of Bombina bombina. Taxonomy (NCBI): domain Eukaryota; kingdom Metazoa; phylum Chordata; class Amphibia; order Anura; family Bombinatoridae; genus Bombina; species Bombina bombina. Next base: position 788,982,203 of record NC_069499.1, read on the forward strand.
TTTACAAACTTTGCCTCCTATGGAAGTGGTGAAGTAAGTTTGTGCTAAGATTTCTACGTTTATTTGTGCTTCTCAGCATTTTGAAGCCCGATTCCTCTCAGAGTACAGTGAATGTCAGAGGGATGTGAAGGGAGTATCACCTATTGAATGCAATGGTTTTCCTCACAAGAGATCTATTTCATAGGTTCTCTGTTATCGGTCGTAGAGATTCATCTCCTACCTCCCTTTTCAGATTGACGATATACTCTCATATTCCATTACCTCTACTGAAAACTGTTTCAGTACTGGTTTGGCTATCTGCTATATGTGGATGGGTGTCTTTTGGTAAGTATGTTTTCATTACTTAAGACACTCTCAGCTATGGTTTGGCACTTTATGTATATTTTAGTATATTTCCTTTTGCAGACAGTTTCATATCTGGGAACTGCATTTTTTTTTCCGGAAAAATGTATTTCTTACCTGGCGTATAGTCTTTTTTTCAATTGACTGTCATTTTAAATTTGCGGGCAGAATTAGACTTGCGAGGGCGCAGAATGCCAAAGTATATTGCGTCATTTTTGGTTGCGAAGTTACGTTCGTTGACGCAAACTCGTTATTTCCGGCGTCTTAGTTGACGCTGAGTCCTTTCACAAGGTTGCGTCTTCAATGAAGCGAGTGTGTCATTTCCGGATGTTGTTAGCGCCAAATTGTCTTTTCCTGTTTGCCTCTTGCCTTTTTTCTCTATCAGAGGGCTATGCTGTTTGCATTTTTTCCCATTCCTGAAACTGCCATATAAGGAAATTGATCATTTTGATTTATATGTTGTTTTTTTTCTCTTACATTTGCAAGATGTCTCAATCTGATCCTGTCTTAGAAATCACTGTTGGAACCCTGCTGCCTGATAACAGTTCTACCAAATGTAAGTGCATTTGTTGTAAAATTGTGGAAGTTATATCTCCAGCTGTGGTTTGTAATAGTTGTCATGATAAACTTTTACATGCAGATAATGTGTCCATCAGTAATAGTACATTGCCTTTTGCTGTTCATTCAACATCTAATGTACAATATATACCTGTGAATTTAAAAGAATTTATTGCTGATTCTATTCAGAAGGCTTTGTCTGCCATCCCGCCTTCTAATAAACATAAAAGGTCTTTTAAAACTTCTCATAAGGTTGATGAAATTTCAAATGACAACATACTGAATTATCCTCCTCTGATGAGGATCTATCTGATTCAGAAGATCCTTCCTCAGATATTGACACTGACAAATCTACTTATTTATTTAAAATGGAGTACATTAGTTCTTTGTTAAAAGAAGTGTTGATTACATTGGATATTGAGGAAACTAGTCCTCTTGATATTAAAACTAGTAAACGTTTAAATTCTGTTTATTAACCTCCTGTGGTTACTCCAGAGGGTTTTCCACTTCCTGATGCTCTTTCTGATATGATTTCTAAGGAATGGAATAGGCCTGGTTCTTCTTTTATTCCTTCTTCAAGGTTTAAAAAATTGTATCCTTCGCCAGCAGTTACATTGGAGTTTTGGGAAAAGATCCCCAAAGTTGATAGTGCTATCTCTACTCTTGCTAAACGTACTACTATTCCTATGGAAGATAGTACTTCTTTTAAAGATCCTTTAGATAGGAAACTTGAATATTATCTAAGGAAAGCCTATTTATATTCAGGTCATCTTCTCAGGCCTGCAATTTCTTTGGCTGATGTTGCAGCTGCATCAACTGTTTGGTTGGAAAATTTAGCGCAACAAGTATTGGATTCTGATTTGTCTAGCATTGTTCGCTTGCTTCAACATGCTAATCATTTCATTTGTGATGCCATCTTTGATATCATCAAAATTGATGTTAAATCTATGTCTTTAGCTATTTTATCTAGAAGAGCTTTGTGGCTTAAATCTTGGAATACTGACATGACTTCTAAGTCTAGATTGCTATCTCTTTCTTTCCAAGGTAATAAGATAATTGGTTCTCAGTTGGATTCGATTATTTCAACTGTAACTGGGGGGTAAGGGAGTTTTTTTGCCTCAGGATAAAAGACCTAAGGGTAAATCTAAAGCTTCTAACCATTTTCGTTCCTTTTGACAAAATAAGGAACAGAAACCTAATCCTTCCCCCAAGGTATCTGTGTTTCAATTGGAAACCTTCTTCAAATTGGAACAACTCCAAGTCATTTAAGAAACCAAAGCCAGCCCCCAAGTCTGCATGAAGTTGCGGCCCTCATTCCAGCTCAGCTGGTAGGGGGCAGATTAAGATTTTTCTTGTCTCTCAGGGGTACCGAATAGGATTCAGAGTAAGACCTCCTGTGAGAAGATATTTTCTCTCACACATCCCAGCAAATCCAGTAAAGGCTCAGGCTTTCCTGAAGCGTGTTCCAGACCTGGAGTTTTCAGGGGTAATCATGCCAGTTCCGTTTCAGGAACAGGGTCTGGGGTTTTATTCAAATCTATTCATTGTCCCAAAGAAAGAAAACTCATTCAGACCAGTTCTGGATCTAAAAATTTTGAATCGTTATGTAAGAGTGACAACTTTCAAAATGGTTACTATAAGGACTATTCTACCTTTTGTTCAGCAAGGGCATTATATGTCCACAATAGACTTACAGGATGCATATCTTCATATTCCGATTCATCCAGATCATTATCAGTTTCTGAGATTCTCTTTTCTAGACAAGCATTACCAATTTGTTGCTCTTCCTTTTGGCCTAGCGACAGCTCCAAGAATCTTTTCAAAGGTTCTAGGTGCCCTACTCTCTGTAATCAGAGAGCGGGGTATTGAGGCATTTTCCTATTTGGACGATATCTTGGTACTAGCTCGGTCTTTACGTTCTGCAGAATCTCACACAAATCAACTAGTGTTGTTTCTTTGAAAACATGGTTGGAGGATCAATTTACCAAAAAGTTATTTGATTCCTCAGACAAGGGTCATCTTTTTAGGTTTCCATATAGATTCAGTGTCCATGACTCTGTCTCTAACAGACAAGAGATGTTTAAAAATGGTTTCAGCCTGTCGGAACCTTCAGTCTCAGTCATTCCCTTCAGTAGCTATGTGCATGGAAGTTTTAGGTCTCATGACTGCAGCATCAGATGCTATCCCCTTTGCTCATTTTCATATGAGACCTCTCCAGCTTTGTATGCTGAACCAATGGTGCAGGGATTATACAAGGATATCACAATTAATATCCTTAAATCCCAATGTTCGACTATCTCTGACTTGGTAGTTAGATCACCATCGTATAGTTCTAGGGGCCTCTTTTGTTCATCCAACCTGGACTGTGATCACAACAGATGCGAGTCTTTCAGGTTGGGGAGCTGTTTTGGGGATCTCTGACAGCTCAAGGGGTTTGGAAATCTCAAGAGCCGAGATTACCAATCAATATTTTAGAACTCCGTGCTATTTTTAGGGCTCTTCAGGTTTGGCCTCTGTTGAAGAGAGAACTGTTCATTTGTTTTCAGACAGACAATATCACAACTGTGGCATATGTCAATCATCAGGGTGGGACTCACAGTCCCCAAGCTATGAAAGAAGTATCCCAGATACTTGCTTGGTTGGAATCCAGCTCTTGTCTAATTTCTGCAGTTCATATCCCAGGTATAGACAATTGGGAAGTGAATTATCTCAGCCGTCAGACTTTATATCCGGGGGAGTGGTCCCTCCATCCTGATGTGTTTTCTTTGGTTGTTCAGATGTGGAGTCTACCAGACATAAATCTGATGGCTTCTCATCTAAACAAGAAACTTTCCAGGTACCTGTCCAGGGATCCTCAGGTGGAAGCAGTGGATGCGTTGACACTTCTTTGGGGTTATCAACCTGCTTATAGTTTCCCGCCTTTAGTTCTTCTTCCGAGTGATCTCCAAAATCATCATGGTGCAATTGTTTGCGTTACGGGTGGCTCCAGCATGGCCTCACAGGTTTTGGTATGCGGATCTTGTTCGGATGTCCAGTTGCCAACCTTGGCCACTTCCATTAAGGCTGGACCTTCTGTCTCAAGGTCCGTTTTTCCATCAGGATCTCAAATCATTAAATTTGAAGGTATGGAAATTGAACGCTTAGTTCTTAGTAATAGAGGTTTCTCCGATTCTGTGATTAATACTATGTTGCAGGCTCATAAATCTGTTTCTAGAAAGATTTATTATTGAGTTTGGAAGACTTATATTTCATGGTGTTCCTCTCATAAATTCTCTTGGCATTCTTTTAGAATTCCTAGAATTTTACAGTTTCTTCAGGACGGTTTGGAGAAGGGTTTGTCTGCAAGTTCCTTGAAGGGACAAATCTCTGTTCTTTCTGTTTTATTTCACAGAAAGATTGCTAAGCTTCCTGATATTCGCTGTTTTGTTCAGGCTTTGGTTCGTATCAAGCCTGTCATTAATTCAATCTCTCCTCCTTAGAGTTTTAATTTGATTTTGAAGGCTTTACAGGTTCCTCCATTTGAGCCTATGCATTCTTTGGACATTAAACTACTTTCTTGGAAAGTAATGTTTCTTTTGGCCATCTCTTCTGCTAGAAAAGTTTCTGAATTATCTGCTCTCTCTTGTGAATCTCCTTTTCTGATTTTTCATCAGGATAAGGCAGTTTTGCGGACTTCATTTACATTTGTACCTAAGGTTGTGAATTCTTGGCTGAAGGCTGTCACATGATACAGGGGGCTGGCAATTTAAAGTTACATTTTAAATTTGTCAGAAAAAAAAACCTACTGCTTATTTAAAATTCAGAGTAAGTGCTATTGGGGGAGGACTGGATAGGGTGGAGCTAGGCCATGAGGCTCAAGTACAGCGCCCGTGTTTGGGAGAGCGCACACCACCAGAGAACTGCTGCGTCTATCCATAGGCCGCGGACACAAGCCTGATGCCAGGATACAGCCGCTTACATCGCAGCGTGCAGCATCGATCCTCTTAAAGACTAGAGACCCCGTTGTCAGGGTCACAGCTTGACAGACGTCGGCCATACCAGGAGATGGGACTAAAAGCCAAAGACTGCAAAGGAAAGGTGTGACCTACCTCCAGCCAGATACAATGGATAGTGGGGCTTACACTCAGCTCCCAGGATCCCTGTTTTGAGACTGGCAAGGGGAGCTGCCGCGGCTCTTCGTAGAACTCAACTGCCGGTTTCCAGGGTAGGAGCAAGGAGGAGTCCCACACAAAAACAGTGTGTGGAAGGAAGTCAAAGCAGCTTAACACTGTTCGGCAGTGAGCACCACTGCTCCCACGGCAGTCCAAGAGGTTGGAGGTGTAGCAGAGGCTTCCGCATTAAGAACCAGCAAGACTACGGACGACAGGCAGATAAGTACTGTTTTCTTTGTGACTAAGCTATACGCAATCATTTATACATGCAAGACTATGTAGAAGGGCAAATGAAACACGAGGGATTCTGGCCCAAAAAAACACAGTATACTTTTAAAAAAAAAGTGAAAGTGGGCTCAACACATGCAGGTTTTGGAACATCCACATATATAACTGAGACTAAATTAAAGGCACAAATATTAAGGAGCCTGATAAATGGAAAGTGCGAGGAAACATTTTATTTGATGTAAAATATATGGTTATACTTTTTTTCTGCTATATAAGCGGTTGAAAAGAAAGAAGACCAGAAGACTTCTGTGGCATAGCTGTCCTTTAGAAGCTGTTCCTTGAAAGGACTGAAGGGCATAAAAAAATGTCATCCCTCAGCTAAATTGTGGAGAGACTACAAAAGTTCTAATTAAAAGTGTTTCTAGACGACAAATAGATTATAATAGATTCATTATACACAACAACATCCGCAAATTGCTTGGCTGTACACTGTCTAAAGTGTTGTTGCAATTATATTTGACCATAGATGTAAAACAGGTGTATCATGTGCACAATAGATATTGTATTTATTATGCTTTGAAATGTGATAAACATTGAGGGAGGAATAAGTGATATTAAGTATATGCAAACTTGCGAATATAGGCTACCAGAGCTGTATTTATATAATTTCAGTAAACTGAAATTTACAAGGTGAAAAGTGGGTGACCGAGGACACAGCACGTTTGTAAGCACCGAGCTTAGCTCAACACAATATTTAAGAGTATTGGAGAGAAAATAATTATAAGTTTTGCACATAAAGTCAATTTTTTGGGTTTTTTTTTCACATAATAGGAGTTTATTTTGTTTTAAATAAAAAAAAAAAAGATAAAAAAAAAAAGAAAACTACACTAGCTGGGGTTATGGACCAGAGCAACAACATTAAGGAGATAAGTACCCAAATGGCTCTCATAGACTCCCAAATGCTAGCAAGACAAATCACAGAAATTATGACACCACAATTTAAATGTCTTAAAAAGGAATTTACTACACTATCACAAGAAGTGAGGCAGTTTGCAGCGAGAATAGCAGAGGCAGAAAGCAGGGTGTCTGACATAGAGGATAACTCATACACAAGAACAGACAATTAAAAGGCAGGGAAAAAAAACTCAATTTACTACAGTCTAGAATAGATGAGATTGAAGACAGATCCAGAAGAAATAACGTTAGGATCATAGGCCTCCCTGAAGTATTGGAATGCCAATATTTACTACATTTTGCGGCAATCAAACTACCAGAAATAGTAGGCATGCAAACCAGCCAAAGTAGAAACCGCACAGTAATAATTAAGTACCTGAACTTCCAGGAAAAAGTTAATATTTTAAGACGGTATAAGAAAAAGTTCCCTCTTAAAATAGGTGAAGAAACAATTTTACTTTTTCAAGACTTCTCACTTGACACATCAATTAAAAGACATGGGGATACAGGCGACGGTGCTATACCCAGCAAAATTAAGAGTATACCATAACGCAGAAACTTTGTTTTTTGAATCTAGCCACAAAGCAAGACAATTTGTAGATAGTCTAAAATGATATAGAGAAAGGAAGCGTTAGTTATTTCTAAGAATTTTTGACTAGGCCTTTTAGTAAAGATAAGATGTGGTACAATAAAAGATGGGATAAAAAATATGGTTTAAAAAAAAAGGGATATTTGTCTGGATCTATTAACTTTTTAAAGTTGAAAGGTAAGGGGAAAAAATAAATAAAAAATACAACTCTCCAATGGCTGTATTGTTTGTTTGTTTTTTGCTGTTTTTTGTTTATTAAAGAGGGTATAGTAAAACTGGTTTTACATTTTATTGTTTATTTTAAATTTTTTTCCCCTCATATTTTTCGTTCTCTCTCCCCTCCCCCTCACTCCCCTCCTCTTAGCACCCCCCACCCACCAGTCGACACTATTTAGGTAATATGTTATTAGAGAAAACAGATGTACAAAAACACGTTAAATAATGTTTCATGGAATGTGGGAGGAATCACCTTCCCCATTAAGAGAAAGAGGATAATTAATTATCTTCAACGTTTTCAGCCTGATATCGCAGTTTTACAGGAAACACACTAAAATAGACAAGAACTTGATAAAATGAAAGCTAAATGGGTCCAGGAGGTAGTGGGAACCCCGTGTAAAAAGTGAAAAAAAGGTGTGGCTTGTATTTTAAATAAAAAATTGGAGTATAATATATAGTATAATATACTACTTCCATACACTGTCATATTTAATCTTAGCAGGAGATTTCAACATGACCCCACACCCAAAACTTGATAGAATGAATGTGAAGGCCACACAACAATATAATAAAGAAGCGTGAATCTTAACTAGTTTTTGTAAATCACTTAAATTAAAAGATATCTGGCACTAACATAATCTTGACCAAAGAACATATACATGTGAGTATAAAGGCCACAAAACATTCTCAAGGATAGACTTTTTTCTGGTCAATGAAAATCTGTTAGGTCAGAATATAAAAACAGAGATCAACTATATATATTTATCAGACCATGCCAGCATCTCACTTAAAGTCCAATACAAGAAACAGGGAGAAGGGGCAAATAATATTTGTTTCTTTCCCAGATATTTATTAAATTATATAAAATTTCAGAATTGGATGAGAGGGAAATGGAATGAATTTGTGGGCTATAATAGAACATATGAGGATAAGGTGGAAATCTTCTGGGAGACAGCAAAGGCCTTTTTCCGGGGAGAAATTAAAGCCTAGCTGGTTAAAAGATGCAGGTTGATGAAACAAAGAGAACTTCAACTATCTAAGGCTCTTAAAAATACTACAGAGTAAGTGCTATTATCTTTTTAATATGCACGTGTTTATGCAGTTCTACTATAGATAAGAATATTGATTCCAACAGACTTGCTTTGAAGTCTATAATAAATTTCCAATACCTATAATATTCACAAATTACATTCGCTTAAAAATATTTTTAACAATTGTTTGCAAAAACAGCTGTCAAATGTTCAGCAAGCATTTGACATTTGTTTGCAAAAAGCAAATGCAGCCAACATTGGTAATTATTAACAATGTACGCAAATTATTCCCTCATAGCTATTTTATAAGTAGAATAACCAATTACTTTCAAGCAATGAGATATTGCAATACATCAGTTTTCCAAAGCTATACGTAAAATCATTTTGTAAAACTGACATATAGGGAATAGTTGTGATGACATTAAGTAACAAATTCTATTTGCTTTGAAGATATCACGTATCACATTATGTAGATATAGTCATAGCTCACTTGTTTTAATTATACTGACAAGACGGGTTACTGTAAACACCTGTTATTGTGACAGGTTTGCTTTTGCTGATTTATGCAACACACAAGATACCAATATACATACAGCTTAACTAATATGCTTCATCTTTTACATTTTCCTCGACATAAATAAAGATTTATGTTAATAGCTATCATCTATCTATCTTACTATCTATCTATCTATCTATCTATCTATCTGCTTAGTCCATCTGTCTTTCTAAGGGCCTGATAATCAAAAACTCTCTAGCATGTAGAGAAATCACCCAAAATTGTCCATCTGTCTTTCTAAGGGCCTGATAATCAAAAACTCTCTAGCATGTAGAGAAATCATCCAAAATTGTTTGGGAACTTTCCTGAGCATTTTGTAGGTATATGTAGATGTCTTTCCTTAACATCCAAAACCCTGCATAGTAAACATTTGTAAAGCTTGTATGACTGATACACATGAAATACTGTGCTTTATTTATGTGTTAATATTACTATTTCTGAAGTTTGTGAACCAGGAATGATGGATGGGACACACTCCTAATTATGCTTATTCTCCCACTTTATATATTAATTTTAGTGAGAGGTCTATGTTAAAGTTTGTAAGCAATAGCAAAAGCTTCTGTTATATGTCTTTATGCTTTACTTGTATCTTTCTGGTTTCTTTTCACTTTAAGCTAGATTACAAGTGGAGCACTATTTTTCGCTACTGCTAGCACACAAACTCAGCTAGAAGTAAGTTTTATGCACGCGATGGCACGTATTACAAGTTGAAGTTTCCCTTGCATGCTAACCTGATACACGCAAAAAGCTGAAGTTAGAATATCCGACCACATTAACAATTCCCCCTTACCCTTCAAAGGAGAGTGCAAACTGGACTGCATTTTCTCAAGTGCTCTGACATGAAAATACTAATATTTCACATTCCAATGTTCTTCACATAGCAGAATATGTTCTATTTATTCATAAATACATATTTTTACATATATTTGATGGTATTTTGGTACAATATCTATCTATCTATTTATCTAGCATTCTATGTATGATTATATATAGGTATAGAAATATATAGATATAGTGGGGGATATTTATCAAGCCGTCAACCGCAAATACGCCGGAATTCCACAGCGTAATTTTTGCGAGCTTGATCGGACCAAGTTATCAAAGCCTACAGACCGCCAAAAATTGAAAAGTTATAAAGTTATTAACCCCTATTCCACCACTCCCGGACCCCGCCACCACTAAATAAATGTATTAACCCCTAAACCTCTGGCCTCCCACATCACTACCACTAACTAAACCTATTAACCCCTAAAACGCCAGCCCCCCACATTGCCATAAACTCAATAAAGCTATTAACCCCTAAACCTAACAACCCTCTAACTTTAAATTAAAATTACTACATCCCTATTTAAAAAAAAAAACTTACCTGTAGAATTAAAAGAAACTAATTTTAAACTATTAATTAACCTACCCTAACTATTATACTACAATTAAATTAAACTAGCAATTAAATTAACCAAATTGCATATTAAAAAACCCTAACCCTACCCAAATTATTTAAATCTACTATTAAACCTTATTAAAAGTTACTAAATTACAAAAAAAAAATAAACGATAAGTTACAAAAAATAAAAAACACTAAATTACGGAAAAAAAAAACCACATTATCAAAAATAAAAAAGAATTACACCTAATCTAATAGCCATATCAAAATAAAAAAATCCTAGCCTACAATAAACTACCAATAGCCCTTAAAAGGACCTTTTGTGGGGCATTGCCCCAAAGAAATCAGCTCTTTTACCTGTGAAACAAAAAACAAACACCCTCCAACAGTAAAACCCACCACCCAACCAACCCCCAAATAAAAACCCTATCTAAAATAACCTAAGCTCCCCATTGACCTGAAAAGGGCATTTGTATGGGCATTGCCCTTAAAATGGCATTTAGCTCTTTTATCTGCCCAGACCCTACTCTAAAAATAAAACCCACCCAAAAAACCCTTAAATAAACACTAACCCCGACCATCCACTTACAGTTCTAGAAGTCCTGCTTGAAGGATCCATCCAGCCAGCAAGAAGTCTTCATCCGGGCGGCCTCTTCCATCTTCATCCAGCCGGTGAAGTCTTCATCCAGGCGGCCTCTTCTATCTTCATCCATCCGGCGTGGAGCGGGTCCATCCTGAAGACATCTGGCACAGAGCTCCTCTTCAATACGGTCACTGCCGTAAACTGGATCTTCAATACAAGTGACGTCATCCAAGCAGCTCTCATCCTATTGGCTGTTCCAATCAGCCAATAGGATTTTAGGAGCTCTAATCCTATTGGCTGATTGAAATCTTTCAGCAAATAGGAATGCAAGGGATGCCTTCTTGGATGACGTCACTTGCATTGAAGATCTAGTTTACGGCGGCAACCGTATTGAAGAGGAGCTTTATGCCGGATGTCTTCAGGATGGACCCGCTCCGTGCCAGATGGATGAAGATAGAAGAGGCCGGCTGGATGAAGATGAAAGAGGACGCCCGGATGAAGACTTCTTGCTGGCTGGATGGATCCTTCAAGTGGGACTTCAAGAACTGTAAAGGGATCGTCGGGGGTTAATGTTAGGTTTATTTAAGGTTTTTTGGGTGGGTTTTATTTTTAGAGTAGGGTCTGGACAGGTAAAAGAGCTAAATGCCCTTTTAAGAACAATGCCCATACAAATGCTCTTTTCAGGGCAATGGGCAGCTTAAGTTATTTTAGATAGGGTTTTTATTTGGGGGGATTGGTTGGTTGGGTGGTGGGTTTTACTGTTGGGCGGTGTTTGTATTTAGTTTCACAGGTAAAAGAGCTGATTTCTTTGGGGCAATGCCCCACAAAAGGCCCTTTTAAGGTCCATTGGTAGGTTATTGTAGACTAGGGTTTTTTTATTTTGTGGGAGCTTTTTTATTTTGATAGGGCTATTAGATTAGGTGTTATTCTTTTTTATTTTTGGTAATGTGTTGTTGTTTTTTTGTAATTTAGTGTTTTTTATTATTTGAAACTTAGCGTTTATTTCTTTTTGTAATTTAGTAACTTTTAATAAGGTTTAATAGTAGATTTAAATAATTTGAGTAGGGTTAGGTTTTTTTAATATGTAATTTAGTTTATTTAATTGGTAGTTTAATGTAATTGTAGTATAATAGTTAGGGTAGGTTAATTAATACTTTAAAATAGTTTATTTTAATTCTACATGTAAGTTTAAATTTATTTGAAGATAGGGATGTTGTAATTTTTATTTAAAGTTAGCGGATTGTTAGGTTTAGGTGTTAATAGCTTAAATTAGATTATGGTGATGTGGGGGGCTGGTGGTTTAGGGGTTAATAGGTTTAGTTAGTGGTAGTGATGTGGGAGGCCAGTGGTTTAGGGGTTAATATGTTTATTTAGTGGAGGCGGGGTCCGGGAGTGGCGGGATCGGGGTTAATAACTTTATTAAAATTGTGGCAGTTTAGGGGTTAATAACTTTATTAAAGGTGCAGCGGGGTCCGGGAGTGGCGGGATAGGGCTTAATAACTTTATTAAAGTTGCGTCGGTGTCCGGGAGTGGCAGGATAGGGTTAAACCTTTTAGTATAGTGGTGGCATTAAGTATAAAGTTGGTAAAAAGCCAAATAGACGGGAGATTGATGACTGTTAGTTAACAACAGTCCGATGCTCATCGCCCCGTACTTGGTGCACATCTTTTTGCCGGCTTTTTTTATAAATATGGAGAGCGTATTCAGGTCCACGGCCGCGATGTTAGGCGAGCATAATTAGCCATTTTTCCTCCCCGTAGTCATGTGACTCATTAGTGTTACAAGGTCTCAGATGTGAATGGTGAGCAGGTGTGTTAAATTTGGTGTTTTCATTCTCACACTCTCTCATACTGGTCAATGCAAGTTCAACATGGCACCTCATGGCAAAGAACTCTTTGAGGATCTGAAAAAAAGAATTGTTGCTCTGCATAAAGATGGCCTAGGCTATAAGAAGATTGCCAAGACCCTGAAACTGAGCTGCAGCATGGTGGGCAAGACCATACAGGGGTTTCACAGGACAGGTTCCACTCAGAATAGGCCTTGCCATGGTCGACTAAAGAAGTTGAGTGCATGTGCTCAGCGTCATATCCAGAGGTTGTCTTTGGGAAATAGACATATGAGTGCTGCCAGCATTGCTGCAGAGGTTGAAGGGGTGGGGGGGTCAGTCTGTCAGTGCTCAGACCATACGCTGCACACTGCACTGCAATTGGTCTGCATGGCTGTCGTCCCAGAAGGAAGCCTCTTCTAAAGATGATGCAAAAGAAAGCCTGCAAACAGTTTGATGAAGACAAGCAGACTAAGGACATGGATTACTGGAACCATGTCCTGTGGTCCGATGAGACCAAGATAAACTTATTTGGTTAAGATAGTGTCAAGTGTGTGTGGTGGCAACCAGGTGAGGAGTACAAAGACAATTGTGTCTTGCCTACAGTCAAGCATGGTGGTGGGAGTGTCATGGTCTGGGCCTGCATGAGTGCTGCCAGCACTGGGGAGCTACAGTTCATTGAGGGAACCATGAATGCCAACATGTACTGTGACATACTGAAGCAGAGTATGATCTCCTCCCTTCGGAGACTAGGCTGCAGGGTAGTATTCCAACATGATAACAACCCCAAATACACCTCCAAGACCACCACTGCCTTGCTAAAGAAGCTGAGGGTAATATACTGGCCAATCATGTCTCCAGACCTAAGCCCCATTGAGCATCTGTGGGGAATCCTCAAATGGAAGGTGAGGGAGCACAAGGTCTCTAACATCCACCATCTCTGTGATGTTGTCATGGAAAAGTGGAAGAGGACTCCAGTGGCAACCTGTGAAGCTCTGGGGAACTCCATGCCCAAGAGGGTTAAGGCAGTGCTGGAAAATAATGGTGGCCAAACAAAAAATTGACACTTTGGGCCCAATTTGGACATTTCCACTTAGGGTGTACTAACTTTTGTTGCCAACACTTTAGACATTAATGGCTGTGTGTTGAGGTGTTTTCAGGGGACAGCAAATTTACACTGTTATACAGGCTGTACACTCAGTACTTTACATTGTAGTAAATTGTATTTTGTTCAGTGTTGTCACATGAAAAGATATAATAAAATATTTACAAAAATGTGAGGGGTGTACTTACTTTTGTGAGATACTGTATATAGGAATATCTATTTATAAATACTTAGAACATATTTCTCTATGTTAAGAACATTGTAATTTTAAATTCTTATAGTAATTATCTGCAAATTGCCATCTGGGAATCACTCTACTTTAGAAGTATTGTTTTAGTATCAGCATTTTATAGACTAGGATTCTTTAACATTAATCTCATGTGTTACAGTGGTTTGTGCTGAAAATAAGATATGTTAGCTTTACTCTACAGGTTTGATTGTTCCAGATCTATTTATTTGGATATTTAAGCAATATTGTTTCAATATTTTTCTGATTTTCTTAAAGCTGGAAGCTGATTATCATAATCAAGAGAGCTTAACTTAAAAAAATAAATAAAAGTATGTAACATTATAAAATGGTTTCCCATTTATTGTGTTTTCCGTGTGAACCATGTTTACCTTCTGGGATATATTGAATTGTTTACAATTAGCTTATTTACCTTGATTTTGTCATTTGAAATAGCAGTTTTGCCTTTTGAAACAACTACCAATAATGAAAATGTTGAATACATTCAACAGAAAAAAAAAAGAACAACAGCGGCAGAAGTTGACCTCCCAGTGGAGGATAGGAGAGACGGCCCATTTCATAGGGTTTTCCTGCAGCTGCTTTGAATATAATGAACTTTTCCTTCTTACCTAATTAAATTGTCCCTTTAAAGGGACACTGAACCCAAAATTGTTCTTTCGTGATTCAGATAGAGCATGCAATGTTAAGCAACTTTCTAATTTACTCCTATTATCAATTTCTTTCATGTAATTAGCAAGAGTCCATGAGCTAGTGACGTATGGGATATACATTCCTACCAGGAGGGGCAAAGTTTCCCAAACCTCAAAATGCCTATAAATACACCCCTCACCACACCCACAATTCAGTTTTACAAACTTTGCCTCCTATGGAGGTGGTGAAGTAAGTTTGTGCTAGATTCTACGTTGATATGCGCTCCGCAGCAGGTTGGAGCCCGGTTTTCCTCTCAGCATGCAGTGAATGTAAGAGGGATGTGAGGAGAGTATTGCCTGAATGCAGTGATCTCCTTCTACGGGGTCTATTTCATAGGTTCTCTGTTATCGGTCGTAGAGATTCATCTCTTACCTCCCTTTTCAGATCGACGATATACTCTTATTTATATACCATTACCTCTGCTGATTTTCGTTTCAGTACTGGTTTGGCTTTCTACAAACATGTAGATGAGTGTCCTGGGGTAAGTAAGTCTTATTTTCTGTGACACTCTAAGCTATGGTTGGGCACTTTGTTTATAAAGTTCTAAATATATGTATTCAAACATTTATTTGCCTTGACTCAGGATGTTCAACATTCCTTATTTTCAGACAGTCAGTTTCATATTTGGGATAATGCATTTGAATCATTCATTTTTTCTTTTACTAAATTCTACCATTTTGATGTATTTTCTTCTTCTGAAGCAGTTTTTGGTAGAAAAGTACTTCAGGCAGCGGTTTCAGTTTGAATCTTCTGTTTATGTTTTTCATTAAACTTTATTTTGGGTGTGGATTATTTTCAGCAGGAATTGGCTGTCTTTATTTTATCCCTCCCTCTCTAGTGACTCTTGCGTGGAAAGATCCACATCTTGGGTAATCATTATCCCATACGTCACTAGCTCATGGACTCTTGCTAATTACATGAAAGAAAACATAATTTATGTAAGAACTTACCTGATAAATTCATTTCTTTCATATTAGCAAGAGTCCATGAGGCCCGCCCTTTTTTGTGGTGGTTATGATTTTTTTGTATAAAGCACAATTATTCCAATTCCTTATTTTATATGCTTTCGCACTTTTTTCTTATCACCCCACTTCTTGGCTATTCGTTAAATTGAATTGTGGGTGTGGTGAGGGGTGTATTTATAGGCATTTTGAGGTTTGGGAAACTTTGCCCCTCCTGGTAGGAATGTATATCCCATACGTCACTAGCTCATGGACTCTTGCTAATATGAAAGAAATGAATTTATCAGGTAAGTTCTTACATAAATTATGTTTTTTCTCTGTTCTCTTGCTATCTTTATTTGAAAAAGAAGGCATCTAAGCTAAGGAGACAGCCATTTTTTGGTTCAGACCCTGGACAGCACTATTGGTGGGTGAATTTATCCACCAATCAGCAAGAACAACCCAGGTTGTTCAACAAGAATGGGCCAGCATCTAAACTTATATTCTTGCTTTTCAAATAAAGATACCAAGATAATGAAGAATATTTGATAATATGAGTAAATTAGAAAGTTGCTTAAAATTGCATGCTCTATCTGAATCACGAAAGAAAAAAATTGGGTTCAGTGTCCCTTTAAGTATGTTGAGATCAGTATTTATCAGGTGGCATTTGTGTTCCCTATTTAATGTGTGACTTCAAACAAATTGGCTAATGGGATGCAATCGTTAGATGTTGGTTTATATGGGTGACATACTAGCATGTGTATTAAAGAGTTTCCTGTTTTAGTCAGTGCTTTTAAAGGGACATTAAAAAGTCAGATACATTTTTCTAAAGGTTTGTGATCTAGCCCAATATGTTTATAACAATTTTCAACAGAAAAAAAAATATTAAAGTTAATGGAGATATTTTTAGATAAATCATTTGCTATTTTCTATAGTTAAAACAACATGAGACAGTGCAGGAACACATTTTTATATCACCCTAACTGGCTACAGCAATGTACAAAACAAGCATACTCAAGAGACCTTTACGTTTTTAATGAGGGTTTTCACTGTGTAAATCATACTGGCAGCAGAACTCTGTAAATCATACTGGCAAAATATTTATAAATATTTTATGCAGATCTTAAACAATGCAATTCTTAATTGTCAGTTTATATCAAAATTAATGTTCCTTTAAGGGTTGTTCTATTAATACTTGTGTGTCTATTTCTACAGGGAGTGCAGAATTATTAGGCAAGTTGTATTTTTGAGGATTCATTTTATTATTGAACAACAACCATGTTCTCAATGAACCCAAAAAACTCATTAATATCAAAGCTGAATAGGGCCCATCCATCTGGCCCATCAATACTCACTCTCATTTCATCAGTCCATAAAACCTTAGAAAAATCAGTCTTGAGATATTTCTTGGCCCAGTCTTGACGTTTCAGCTTGTGTGTCTTGTTCAGTGGTGGTAGTCTTTCAGCCTTTCTTACCTTGGCCATGTCTCTGAGTATTGCACACCTTGTGCTTTTGGGCACTCCAGTGATGTTGCAGCTCTGAAATATGGCCAAACTGGTGGCAAGTGGCATCTTGGCAGCTGCACGCTAGACTTTTCTCAGTTCATGGGCAGTTATTTTGCGCCTTGGTTTTTCCACACGCTTCTTGCGACCCTGTTGACTATTTTGAATGAAACGCTTGATTGTTCGATGATCACGCTTCAGAAGCTTTGCAATTTTAAGAGTGCTGCATCCCTCTGCAAGATATCTCACTATTTTTGACTTTTCTGAGCCTGTCAAGTCCTTCTTTTGACCCATTTTGCCAAAGGAAAGGAAGTTGCCTAATAATTATACACACCTGATATAGGGTGTTGATGTCATTAGACCACACCCCTTCTCATTACAGAGATGCACATCACCTAATATGCTTAATTGGTAGTAGGCTTTTGAGCCTATACAGCTTGGAGTAAGACAACATGCATAAAGAGGATGATGTGGTCAAAATACTAATTTGCCTAATAATTCTGCACTCCCTGTAGTCTGCAACAGCTTTCATGGACTGTATTGATCAGTAACTTATTGCATTTTATGCTGTTTTGTCAGTGAATATGAGTATTCCAGTAAATCAATGCCGTGTTTTCTATCTACATATTATCATGCAGTCATGTATTTGCATAATCAGAAAAAGCATTGTTTAGCCTTAGACTTTCATTGGAATCTTGCAAACATTGCTATAAAAAAATCTCTACATCTTTAGCAAGTATTAATAGCAATATACCATTTCTGATTGGCTTAATCATCTGCAAACAATTTGCCATTCTGATCAAAGATAAAACTGTGACTATATGAATGCACAGGCTATGCATACTAGATCACTCACTTATATTAAACATATTTTCTAAAGATTTAAAATATTTAAAAGAACACTACAGTCAAAATTAAACTTTCATGTTTCAGATAAATCACACAATTTAAAGAAACTTTCCAATTCACTTTCATTATCAGAATATGTACAGTAATGTTATATGCACCAACTCCTACTGAGCATGTGCGAGATCCACAGTATATATGTTTATGCATTTTATGATTGGTTGATCGCTGTCACATTCAGGGGAAGGAGAATTGAACTAAAATTCAGACAATGGGGTACATTTATGAAGCAGCGGATGCTGCTTATTCAGTGCGAGCCTTTCCGGCTTGCCGGAAACAAGAGTTAAAAAGCTTGTCCGCCAATGCTGAGGTGGTGGACTGCAATCATCCTGATCAGATACGATTGGGAGGATTGACATTCCTTGCTAGCGGCCGTGAATGTGCAGGGGGTGGCATCTGGTGAAATGCTTGTGCAATGATAAATGCCGACAGTGTATGCTTCAGCATTTAGTGATACAGGGCAGACATGATTCACTATAGCGAATCATGTCTGCCTGGGGTATGATAAATCTACCCCTATGCGATTGCATTGTATTTTTAGTATGCATTTGTTGATTATGCAACTTCAACTTATGTATTGGTCCTTTAAAGGGAAATTAAGCTCACTTTTTAATGTCCCCATAAAATATTTAATTAAGGAAAAATAAAACAGTATTTAAATATATACTCATTTCATATTTTGACTGCTTTTGGGGTAAAATACAGCTGAAAGCCTGCTTGTTTCACTCCCTGTTTCATGAACATGAACCCTCAAATGTTTGTTTCATGATTAAAATAGAGCATAGAATGATCTATTGGGAACTAGGTGAACACATTGAGTGAGCCAATAACAAGAGGCTTACACGTGCAGCCACCAATCCCCAGCTAGCTTCCAGTAATGCATTGCTGCTCCTGAAACTACACTTTCAACAAAGGATGCAGAG
The DNA here is from genome assembly GCF_027579735.1 of Bombina bombina. Lineage (NCBI taxonomy): Eukaryota > Metazoa > Chordata > Amphibia > Anura > Bombinatoridae > Bombina > Bombina bombina. The sequence continues at coordinate 789,000,934 of NC_069499.1, forward strand.
AGAACAAAGCAAATTAGATAATAGAAGTAAACTGGAAAGTTGACCAAAATTGCTTGCTATGTCTGAGTCATGAAAGAAGAATTTTGACTTTACTTTTACTGGTGAATGTTAACTGAACATGCAAAATTCTACACAGTGATTTTTTAGTTTAGAGCACACATTCATTTATTTGTGTGCTTTAAGGGACAGTATATACCAATTTTCATTTAACTGCATGTAATAGACACTACTATAAACAATAATAATATGCACAGATACTGATATAAAAATCCAGTATAAAGCCATTTAAAAACTTACTTAGAAGCTGTTGAAAAGGTTAGCTGGAACACCCACTGAAAGTGGTTGTATAGCAAAAACAGCAGACACTCCCCTTCCCCCTTCCTTTGCATATGAAAATACTCTTTGCACAAACAGGAGCAAGCTGGAGTAGGTATACATCAGTATACTTCTAAAACTTTGGGACTTGGTTAGGAGTCTTAAAATCAGCGCAATGTTATTTAAAAATAAACAAAATAGGCTATATAAATGGATCATCTACAAAACATTTATGCAAAGAAAAATCTAGCGTATAATGTCTTTTTAACTTGCTAAAAGCAAAGGATAGAAGAAATATGGATTCCAACAAAGTTTTGAAAAAGCTTATCCCTGATCTGTAAAACCTTGTAAATTATGCAAATAAAATAAAATTTATGCTTACCTGATAAATTTCTTTCTTTCCGGATATGGAGAGTCCATGACGTCATCAATTACTAGTGGGAATATCACTCCTGGCCAAAAGGAGGAGGCAAAGAGCACCACAGCAAATCTGTTAAGTCTCACTCCCCTACCCATAATCCCCAGTCATTCGACCGAAGGGAAATGGAAAAAGGAATAACACAAAGGTGTAGAGGTGCCTGAAGTGTAATAAAAAATAACTGTCTTAATTAATGGTGGGGTCGTGGACTCTCCATATCCGGAAAGAAATACATTTATCAGGTAAGCATACATTTTGTTTTCTTTCCTAAGATATGAAGAGTCCACAACGTCATCAATTACCAATACCCAAGCTAGAGGACACGGAATGACTAGGGAGGGAGAACAAGACAGGCAGACCTAAAGAGAAGGCACTACCGCTTGAACAACCTTTCTCCCAAAAGAAGCCTCAGCCGAGGCAAAAGTATCAAATTTGGAAAATTTGGAAAAAGTATGCAGAGAGGACCAAGTTGCAGCCTTGCAAATCTGTTCCACAGAAGCTTCATTTTTGAAAGCCCAAGACGAAGAGACAGCTCTCGTGGAATGAGCTGTAATTCTCTCAGGAGGCTACTGACCAGCAGTCTCATAAGCAAAACAAATTATACTTCTCAACCAGAGGGAAAGAGAAGTAGCAGTAGCCTTCTGACCTTTACGTTTTCCTGAGAAACAAACAGGGGAGAAGACTGGCGAAAATCCATAGTTGCAGAGCAGGGACCGCTAGAGCATCTATCAGAGCAGCCTGAGAATCTCTTGACCTTGAACCGTACCTTGGAAGCTTGGCGTTCTGACGAGACACCATCAGATCCAACTCCGATACCTCCCACTTGAGCGTTAACCCAGAGAACACCTCCAGATGGAGAGCCTACTCCCCAGGATGAAAAGTCTGTCTGCTCAGAAAATCCACCTCCCAGTTGTCCACTCCTGGAATGTGGATGGCAGATAGACAACAATTGTGAACTTCCGCCCACTGAATAATCCAAGCCACCTCCTTAATGGCTAAGGAACTCCGAGTTCCTCCCTGGTGGTTGATGTAAGCCACTGAGGTGTGTTGTCCGATTGGAACCTGATAAACCGTGCTAAAGACAATTGAGGCCAAGCCATCAGAGTATTGTAAATCACTCTCAACTCTAAGATGTTTATGGGGAGAGCAGATACCTCCCGAGTCCATAGTCCTTGAGCCTTTACCGAGTCACAGGCTGGCAACCGTGGTAACGATCACCCAGGAAGGTCTCCAGAAGCATGTGCCCTGAGACAGATGCTTCTGAGAAATCCACCATGGAAGTGAGTCTCTTGTCGACTGGTCTAGATCTATCCTCAGAGATAGATCTGAATGGTCTTCATTCCATTGACTGAGCATGCATAATTGCAGAGCTCTCAAATGTAATCTAGCAAAGGGAAGGATGTCCATGGAAGCAACCATCAGACCAATTACCTCCATACATTGAGCCACTGATGGCCGAACAGTAGACTGCAGAGAGAGGCAAGAGGAGAAAATTTTGGATTTTCTGGCCTCCGTCAGAAACATTTTCATAGATAGGAAAACTATTATGGTCCCAAAAAAAAACACTCTTGTAGCTGGAACAAGGGAACTCTTTCCCAGATTCACTTTCCATCTGTGGAAGCATAGAAAAGACAACAAGATCTCTGTATGAGAGTTTGCTTGTTGAAAAGAGGGAGCCTGAACCAATATGTCGTCCAGGTATGTCGCTACTGCAATTCCTAGAGACCTGATCACTGACAAAATAGCCCCCAGAACCTTTGAGAAAATTATGGGAGCTGTGGCAAGGCCAAACGGAAGAGCCACAAACTGAAAGTGATTGTCTAGAAAAGCGAACCTCAGGAATTTGTGATGATCCCTGTGGATGGGAACATGAAGATACACATCCTTCAGGTCTATGGTCATCATGAACTGACCCTCCTGGAGCAAAGAAAGAATAGAACGAATGGTTTCCATTTTGAAGGATGATACTCTGAGACACTTGTTGAGACACTTCAGGTCTAGAATGGATCAAAAAGTTCCCTTTTGTTTGGGAACCACAAACAGATTTGAGTAGAATCCTAGAACCTGTTCCCACACTGGAACTGGAACTATCACTCCCATGGAGGAAAGGTCTTGAACACAGTTCAAGAATGCTTCTCTTTTTATCTGGTCTGCAGATAATCTTAAGAGATTAAATCTGCCCCTGTGAGGGAAAGTTTTGAATTCTATTTTGTAACCTTGAAATACTATGTCCACAGCCCAAGGATCTGGGACATCATATCCATGCTTGATAAAACAGAGAAAGTCTGCACCCCACTCAATCCGATCCCGGACCGGGGGCAACCCCTTCATGCTGACTTAGACTCAGCTGTGGGTTTCTTTGATTGCAGAAGACTTGGACTGTTCCTGCTTGGAAGTGGAAGACTTTCCTTTGAAGTTACGAAAGAAACGAAAATTACTTTGACGTCCTTTAGGTCTGTTCTTCTTGTATTGTGGTAGAAAAGACCCTTTTCCACCCGTAATATCAGAAATAATTTCTGCCAGACCCTCCTGGAACAAAGAACAGACCTAAAGGCCCAAACAATGTCTTACCCTTGTAAAGAAGCATCAGAAGTTTAGACTTAGAGGTAACATCATCAGACCAAGATTTTAGCCACAAAGCCCTGCATGCTAAGACAGTGAAGCCAGACATCTTAGTTCCCATCTAATAATTTGAATGTTAGCATCAGAAATAAAGGAATTGGCTAGTTTGAGAGCCTTAATCCTATCTTGGATCTCCTCCAACAGAGTCTCCTTTAAAATAGATTTAGACATGGCATCACACCAATAAGATACAGCATTTGCTTTGGTGGCAATACAAACTGTGGGTTGCCATTGAATACCCTGATGAATATATATCTTTTTCAAATACGCCTCCAGCTTCTTGTCCATGGGATCCTTAAAGGAGCAGCTATCCTCTATAGGGATTGTAGTTATCTTAGCCAAAGTAGAATTAGCCCCTTCTACTTTAGGCACCGTGCACCATTAATCTTTAATGGAGTCAGCAACAGGAAACATCTTTTTAAAAATGGGGAGAAAGGCATCCCTGGCTTCTCCCATTCCTGAGAAAAAAATCTCTGTCACACGGTCTGGAACAGGAAGCACCTCCACAGAGGAAGGAATATCATAGTATTTATTACGTTTACTAGATTGTTTAGAGTTGACAACGACAGAAGTATCGGAGTCGTCCAAAGTAGCCAATACCTCCTTTAACAGTACACAAAGGTGTTCAAGCTTAAATCTGAAGTTAAATTTTTCAGTCTCAGATAAAGGAATTATACTGTACAAATCTGAGATTTCACCCTCAGAGGCTACAGACGTATCCTCCTCATCAGACTTATGAGGGAGGGCAATCTGTGTAGCAGTAGATGGAACAGAAACCTTACTATCTGAATCTCTAATTCTCCTCTTACGTTTTCCCTTTAACATAGGAAAAGCAGATAATGCCACAGATACCGCAGAAGATACCTGGGCAGCAATTTCTGCAGGCAAATAAACTCCTCCAGGAGGTTGAGAGGAACTGCAGGGCATTGTATGTGATGCCCCAGATGCTTGGGTGTTAGAGGAGAAAGCTGTGGTATTGCCTGAACAGCATCATCCTGAGAAACATTTAGCTCAGAGGGCAATTATTTATCATTACATTTTAGGGTTCTAGCTAAACATGAGTCACAAAATTGCATGGGCAAAACAATTTGGGCTTCTAGTCATAATAAGCATTTGTCAAAAGAAACAGTTTCAGATTCCATGTCCATAGCTTTAAACAAAATTTTTCCACAACAATAAAAATAGAAACACTTTTGAAGTAAAAGAACTATCACTTTAAAAACACTATATATTCTAATATACATTATATCACAGCCACCTCAACACCTCAGATATACTGAGGTGCCTTACCGCACTTTCAGGGAAAATTCAAGTAGACTTTGAGACCCAAAACGATAAAGGACACAGAGACCAGCTTCTGCATCAAGCCGACACTAAATGCAGAGGAGAAATGACAGCGCTCCTCTCCACATCAAATGAGCGTGTCACATGACCGGCAAAGTCGACACAGAATAGGAACTGTGCAGCAAACAAAAAGCATGTGTTCCACTGCTGGGGAGAAAATCTCTTACATAAACAGTTCCCCTAGCCAGCCAAACCGCTCCTAATAATGGTGTGACAAACAGCTGCACTGTGAACACACCATATTTAAAAAAATCTCTTTACATCATAAAGTTAGGATACTAAGAGCCAAACCTCTGAATAAAAGAAAATAACTACTGTTTCCCAGTTGTAAGAAAACACACAGCTATATTAGGAATGCCATGTCCCCATCTGTACAGTTAACTGTCTTCATGAAATGCAGTCTTTATAACTAGAAGACAAAAAGCACTTACCTGCAGTCTAGCCGTCTGGCAGGAGGACAGCTTACAAGGTGGGAAAGGACACATACTCCTTACAGAAACCTGTAGAAAAAAAGAAACAGAGTAGCCAACTCTGGCTTTCTATAGCTAGGGCAGCAATATGTTAGGAAAAAAGCAAGGACTACCTCACAATTTCCTAACTGCTTAAAAGCAACCACTACTCTACTGAAGAGATTAAAGTGGACCAAACTAAACACCAAATCATTGCTTGCAGGGAAAAATACCCCCAAAAGGAATTCATTTCTTTAGACACCAAACTTCACCTCCTCCATTGACAGAGGCAAAGAGAATGGCTGGGGATTATGGGTAGGGGAGTGACACTTAACAGCTTTGCTGTGGTGCTCTTTGCCTCCTCCTGCTGGCCAGAAGTGATATTCCCACTAGTAATTTATGACGTCGGGGACTCTCTATATCTTAGGAAAGAAATAACTTTTAAATAATTAAAAAAAAATCAACAAAAACAAAAAACAATACTATTTATTTTGCTTACTTACTATTATATATGCAATGGGTTTAATATTCCTTTAAGAAAATGATTATTTTGACCAATATTGTTCTCATACCTTAGTTTGTAAACTCAGGCATATATTGAACCATATGTTTTATAATTACCACCTAATTTTACTTTTTTCTTCAAAATTTTATAATTTTGGTTGATTCCTGTTCAGTAATATTCAGATAGATTGCTAAAACAAAAACTTCAAATTATTCAGATTTTATAGTGCATACTTTTTAAATTTTATATTGTTATGAAAATTGTTAACAACTTATACATAAATTTGCATATCCAAAACACCAAAAGAGAAACCAGAATTTCTGTAAGAAAAAAACCCTTTATGAATTAATTTTCAGCATTCTTGTTATGCATTATGCCTTTTCATTATATATAAAAATCTCTATTCCACTGATAAACAAGTGTGCCCAACCATCCATGGGTTATGTTCTATTCACCGGGGAAGCTAAATTTAATGTCTCAGAACCCATATTAAAAAAGTACCCACCACCTATAGAGTTCGAAGCATTTCAAAGTCAGCAAACTGAGACTGATATTTGCTGTAAACTACTGTGCAAGAATCCTGTTCCAAAGAGATTACACAGCAGGACTGCACTGTTTGCGATAGCAGCAATGTCTGAGTCTTTATTAGATTTCCCCATGCACAGTGAGGAAGCCTTTGTACAATGTGAGCACAGCTATATACTCATACCCCAGGTCCAGAAATCACTTGTGGGACTCAGAGAATTAATCTACATAATCTGAAATGCCAACCTGTCAAGTGGGAATCTATTTAGTAGGTTCAGAATATAATATAGTCATGTCTGTCATCATATCTCTCCGTGCTCTGTTCTATGTATCCCAAGGACTCATGGATTGTGTGTTTATTTTGTTGACAAGTGCACAGGGCTCTCTGTTCTACATAAACAAGTGCTATTTCAAATATTTTTTAGAGAATCCATTGTCCAAGTACGTGTCAGTTTGTGCTACATTCTGAGCATATGGATTATTCTAAAGCAAACTCAGAAAAACATAAGCCAAGTTACTCAAGTAAATTCTAGGTAAGACAGGAAAAGTAAAGCAAAAGGAAATATGATCCTGCTTTTTTTTTTGGTCATTGATATACAATTTGAAATTTAAAATAACAGTATGTTATAATATTAGAATTTGCTTCACTATAATAGAGTTGTCTGACCTGTACAATAATATTTAAATTAAAAGTATATGTGCATTTGTTTTAGCATTAAAGACACATACAAGTGCAAAAAGAAAATGCTCTAATATATTACAGTGTTTTATATTTTCACTACATGCACTACTGGTGTCTAGCTGAACACATCTAGTAGGCAATCAGCAGCTAACTCCAAGTAGAGCATTAAAGGGACAGTCAACACTAAAATTGTTATTGTTTAAAATGATAGAGAACGCCTTTACTACCCATTCCCCAGCTTTGCACAACCAACATTTGTTATATTAATAGACGTTATAACATGTAAACCTCTAAGTTTCTGCCTGTTTCTAAGCCACTATAGACAGCCTCTTATTACATATGTTTTTAATTGCTTTTCACAACCTGAGACTGCTAGTTCATGTGGGCCATAAAAATAACGTGCTCACGCCCATGGAGTTATTTAAGAGTCAGCACAACACAGTACTACATGCAAGTCAATAGATAATAAATAAAAAGTCATGTGATCTGGGAGCTGTCAGAAGATACTTAGGCCCCTATTTAAGAAAGGTCTTGCGGACCTGATCCGACACTGTGGATCAGGTCCGCAAGACCTCGCTGAATGCGGAGAACAATACGCTCTCCGTATTCAGCATTGCACCAGCAGCTCACAAGAGCTGCTGGTGCAACGTCGCCCCGTGCAGACTCGTGGCCAATCGGCCGCCAGCAGGGGGGTGTCAATCAACCCGATCATACTCGTTCGAGTTGCTTTCCGGCGATGTCTGTCCGCTGCCTCAGAGCAGGCGGACAGGTTATGGAGCAGCGGTCTTTGTGACCACTGTTTCATAACTGCTGTTTCTGGCGAGTCTGAAGACTCGCCAGAAACACGGGCCGTCAATCTCCTTTCGGAGCTTGATAGATAGGCCCCTTAGATACAAGGTAATCACATAGGTTGAAAGTGTATTAATATAACAGGGTTGGTTAGGCAAATCTGTGGAATGGGTTTTAAAGGGATTATCTAACGTTTAAAATAATACAAATTCTGGTGTAGACTGTCCATTTAATGCAAAGGGTAATACACTATATTTGATAATAGAAGAAAATAGTTTGTTAATATTGCACACTCCTTCTGAACCATGAAAGTTTTATTTTGGCCTACGTGTCCCCTTAAGCTTTTCAAGTATTGTGCTATTTATTGCATGTTCTTATTAGGATAAGACAATCTGTATCAAAATATCAATTTGCTAGTGGTGGTTTTAGGTGGGTGCAAAAATATTGCAGGACCCCCAAATTTATAAAACATCATTCATTTGCAAGGCATTTTCTTTCATACATTTCCTTTATATTGTCCCGGGCAAGGAAAATGGTCAATTTGAAATAGAGACTAAAATAAGAACATTTAGAAATAATTTGTTGAAAATGATCGCCCTTGCAAGTAGCAACCTTCAACCCTGATATTTAATATTCTTCTTACCCTTGCTAATAACCTCCATTGTTTAATGTCTACAATTTCCTTGTTGCTAATAAAGCTTTATCAAGGCAAGAGATCTTTTTCAGTCCACTGTTCCTTGTCTCATTCAACCTGACCTTAAAGCTATATGTACTAAGAAATACTAATTTTTGCAGAGTAGGATTAATGATCAATGGATTATTTTGGAATTACATTCTAGGCTATACATTATACTTTTAATAAGGCTCCCTTACACGAGACTGCTCAATATTTCACAGGATTATACACATTTCTGAAATAATACATTTTGCTTTATCCCATGGGAAGGCCATGTTTTTTAACTGAGCAGCATTCAGCAGAATATGGATTTTAGAAACAAAAAGAGACAAGTAAAAACTCAGAGTTTATGTATGCTCACCAGAAGTGTATTTTGGCTTATACCAACTAGACCTGTGCATAATTTAGGGGCAGGTTGTTCTATATCATGATACTTCTCCACTCCTATGCTCACCAAATGTTTTATTAATTAACTTAATTACAAGTTAAGGATCTCTGGTTCTCTAGCAGGGGTAGCATTGTGCCTGTTATGAGAAATATAAAAGAAAAATATAAGCTACAATTCTTGTGAGTGAGTGGAAGATTTCCCAGGGCCTAAGGTAGTACATAACCTAAATAAGCTACTGATACTCACTGTAACAATCTCTGTGGAGATAATTTCATAATACAAGGTCATTAAAATGTTAAAGTATTGACAATAAAACAGATCTTTCTATAAAAAAATTTAATTGCTAGCTTACTTTTGTCTCTCTTTGAAATTATTGCTATAATTCTTTAAATAAATAACACTAGCTCAGAAAGACTGAGCATATGTAATTATGCTTTGGAAGTGAACCATTGTGTACATGGGTGTCCACAAGGGGGGGGGAGCAAGAGGGGCATCTGCCCCATCTGAATTTTCCTCCCCACCTGGAGTAAAACTGCAGAAAAAAAGACAATTGAATGTCCATTTCTATGTCTTTTAATCCTCTGAATGTAGTTCAGTTTTAGAGGAATGAGCACAGTATTCTGGGAGATACAAAGCATTCTGGAATTTATAGTTCACCATTTCCCTCTCAGTATTGTGCCACTGCAGTTCTGGACTCTAATTTCAAGTCTGCATTGTACAGCTATTTCCCTCCCTTGCTTGAACTATGCTCAGTGAGGAACACTTTATAGCAATTGGATAATGTTTAAACCTGTTCTTATATAAAATCACTGACCATGTTGTTCTTTACTTGTAAATAAATATGCATTTCTGAGATATTGCTGGAAATAAGCATAAATCAGACAAGCTGTATACTGATCTGTATGTGTAAGGAACATGCTTTACTGTCTTGATTAGTGTTACTTTTCTTGCAGTTTGCTTTTTAATAGTATTTTTTTATTGTGCTGCATTTGGCTTGTTAACTGCTTCACACCTCTGCACATATACATATGAGTGTTCATATGTGGAAAAACAAGCCCCTCATAAGCAGCCAACACTGGGGAAAGCCAGATCAGTTATAAGTTACAGCTACACATTTTGTAGCTTTTTTATTCTTTTTTTTTTTTTTAGGGAACCTGAAGAAGAACCTACTGTGATTGTGACCTTTTTTTATGGGCTGGGCATATTGATTCTCTTACAGAACACAGGCGCTCCCTAGTTACAGATATTTGTAAACAGAAGGAAAAGTTTGTTATCCAGGTTGTGTGGTTCCTGTATTTAAAGGGACACTGAACCCAATTTTTCTTTTGTGATTCAGATAGAGCATGCAATTTTAAGCAACTTTCTAATTTACTACTATTATCAAATTTTCTTCATTCTCTTGGTATCTTTATTTGAAATGCAAGAATGTAAGATTTGATTCTGGCCCATTTTTGGTGAACAACCTGGGTTGTTCTTGCTGATTGATGGATAAATTCACCCACCAATAAACAAGTGCTGTCCAAGTTCTGAACCAAAAATAGCTTAGATGCCTTCTTTATCAAATAAAAATAGCAAGAGAACGAAGAAAAAATTGATAACAGCAGTAAATTAGAAAGTTGCTTAAAATTGCAAGCCCTATCTGAATCACAAAAGAAAAAAATTGGGTTCAGTGTCCCTTTAACATCATTATCTTCTGTAGTGACCTGTGTTCTCCTCTCACATGCCGCCTGTCTTTTTACATACAAACCTTGCACCCTTGCTGTCTCTGTATTTTTTATTAATTTCACAATCAGGAGCAGCAGCATTCAGTGTTGCTGAATGACACCAATGAATAAGCAAAGTATTGCCAAATCCTGCTGCTACCTGTGTAACTGCCAACAATAAACACCAATCAGGGAGCACAGTGTGTACAAAGTAGTAGAATAATGACAGGCAGCTTGCAAGAGGGAAGGGAAATCAGGGCTTACAGGAAACGGTCTTACTAGTATGGCTCTTTTTGAATCCCCTATTCTGCGTGTGCATGCTCATTTAATCACTCCTTATACTACACAATTCTGCGTGTGCATGCTCATTCAACCACACCTTATACTACACAATTCTGCGTGTGCATGCTCATTTAACCACTCCTTATAATAAGCAATTCTGCATGTGCATGCTCATTTAACCACACCTTATACTACACAATTCTGCATGTGTATTCTCTTTTAACCACACCTTATACTACACAATTCTGCATGTGTATGCTCTTTTAACCACACCTTATACTACACAATTCTGTGTGTGCATGCTCTTTTAACCACAATTCTGCGTGTGCATGCTCATTTAACCACTCCTTATACTACACAATTCTGTGTGTGCATGCTCATTTAACCACACCTTATACCACTGCACACCCTGCAGCATGTGTAACTCATACGTGTCCAAGAAAATATGGCTGAGATGGCAACCCTAACCCTGGTGCATATGCTGCAGAGTATAAAGCGATTGGGAAACAGGTTAATGTATATATATATATATATATATATATATATATATATATATATATATATATATATATATATATGGCTTATTTTCACATATTACATGTTTTCAAGACATATGAGCATGGACTAAACTTTACTTTTATTTGTGTGTAATACGTAAACAATGGATATGTGCTGGTACACACAGAATTCTTTAATAAAAAATGTGTTCCTTGTTCAGAGAGGAATTACCTAGTATTTCGCTGCTGGACTGACTGTAATAGGCGGGATCAGACTGATATACTACAGGAAAGTTCTACTCTGTGAAAAGCATTACTGGGCTAAAAGAAGTTGCACCCAGGTGGTAAATCGCCATAGAACAGGCTTACAATGGTATTGAGCCAGTTGTTCGTTCCTGTCAGTGTGCTTCTCTCTGTGTGTATTTAGTCTACCTATGGGAAAAAGGGGCAACCAGACGTGGACTCCTTGCTCAGTGTGCTTAGAGGAATATAGCTACACCTCACTGACGAGGCCCAATGAAGGCCGAAATGATTGTCTGGGTTTGCTGTGTTCCTTGTTCTGAGAGGAATTGCCTGGTATTTTGGCACTGGACTTACCGTAATATGCGGGATCAGATTGATATACTACAGTACAGTTCTACTCTGTGAAAAGCATTACTGGACCAAAAAGCTGCACCCAGGTGGTAAATCGCCATAGAACAGGCTAACAATGGTATTGAGCCAGCTGTTCCTGTGAGTGCACTTCTCTCTGTATATATATATATATATATATATATATATATATATATATATATATATATAAATACATATATACTGTATATATATATATATATATATATATATATATATATATATATATATATATATATATATATAATAGGTTAATCATTAAAATATTGTCAAAACCTAGCTCCTTCAGCCAACCTTTCAATATTTCCTGCTGCACCATTAGAAATTCCCTTCTGTTTTTATATCAGCTTGTGTGTTTCATTGTGTGTCAGTATGTGTGACAGTGTGTGTGTGTCCATATGTATGTTTCATTGTGTGTCAGTATGTGTGACAGTGTGTGTGTGTCCATATGTATGTTTCATTGTGTGTCAGTATGTGTGTATATATATATATATATATATATATATCTGTTTTGCCGGTGGTGTTGTGTGCGGCTGCTAGTCGCCGTTGTGAGTTGTTCATCTGTCTTGATGAAGGCTTCTATGTAAGCAGAAACGTCGACCTATCCTTATGACTTTCTAACGTTGTTGTTATAAACAATAACTAACTTTGATGCCCTCCCTTTCCTAGCTCTTATATATATATATATATATATATATACTGTATATATAAAAAATTGTCTATTGTTTGTTTCACTTTTTTTGTGGACGCCCATGATGGTGTATCATATTACTGTCGACTTTAGTCATAAATGTGAAAACAGATATCAAACACATGATCTATTTTAATGGGCAGGGAATTTGCTTTGAACAGGTTTCATGATTACCACCAGTCTATGTTTCACTTAGCTTGGAACATTTGCCAGGATCTTGGTTCCTTTCTACAGACCCCATCTGTGTTCAAAGGTAAAGAAAAAATATACTTCCTCACTTTTTTCAGTTCATTTAGAATAATGTTGATTTTTACCCAGAGGCAAGTTAGTATTCAAGTATCTTGCAGTGTTATTATATTGCATGAATAAATAAATTGTCAGCTTTGAAGTCCCTTTTCCTTGATGCCTGGAAATCTGTGGAAAGTTCTCTTGCATACCATACAGTCTAACCAAGAGCAAAGTCTTGTAGCTACAAATTGATCATTTTCTGACATTCTCCTGTGACACTGGTGGGGTTTGTTTTGGGTAATGCTTTTGCATATTTTATTTGAGATACAGCAACATAAATCAATGTCTTACATACATATACAGACCTAGATAAAGCAACATGCAATACTTTGTTTCAACCTTTTGCTCTGAGATGTACAATGATGTATTTCATCAGTAGGGATATTTGACATTGCATGTAGAGCTTGTTAGTGTCAGACAATCAGTATGCAGTTAGATTTGTTCAAAGATTTTTCTGAGAAGGAAACTTCACTCATCAAGAAGATAGGAAATAAGAACAACAATCCCAATTACTTACAGAACATAGGGTAAGACGTCAATTTTTGGGATGAATTTTCTCATCCCACCATCTACCTTGTTATTCAAGCAAGACTGACTTAGATCAAAATACGTACAGGTCTTATTTTAGAATTTGCAGGTGCTGCAGGACTTGTATTAGTAGAATTGTGTAGATGTCTGAAAAGGGTAACATGTGACTCGCTAATAGCAAGTCAGATCTATCAGCCAAACTATTTCTTTTTTTCTAAAACAGGTAAAGAATCTGTCAAACTCATGTTATTTGCCTGAGCGCACATACAAAAAAATCAGTAGGAAAAGACTTCAAGCCAGAAAAAAAAGGGCAGATAAGTCAAAGCTTCTGTTTAAACTGAGACTTCTAGTTCATTTACTTTTAAGTATTTCTGTGATCAAAGAACAACTGTCATAATCTCTCCTTGTGTATGTGACACCTTGAAATGATCCACTGAAGGCAAATATGTGACTGTGAAATGTTATTTGTTTGCAGAGTATTCAGCATAAAGCACATAATGATGACAAGCATTACTGCTCGCTGTATCATTAAATGCAGCAAATTATTTGCCTGGTAAATACATTTTTAAGCATTATTGTGTAAGTCGATAATAGAAAACTTGACATTTTCCAAAGGAGAGGGTTATTATTTTTTTCCTTTTTTTTTTTGCTATCAAAATCTATGGCTTTCTATATTTCAGTGCATTAATGTTGACAGTTATATGCGTGACTAGAACCAGAGAATTAAAGATGACAATGAAACATGACCGTTAGTATTAGCAACAAATATCTCCATTTAGCTTTCATTTGAGCGATGGTTAATATGTAATCAACTTATCTTTAGTGGCATGCTCCAGAAAAATGTTGCAATTAATATAAAAAAATGCGTATATTTCCTATAATGAATATTAATTGTTGATAAACACACTATAAAATAAACCTCACAATTTATCTGTTGCCAGCGCATTTTGTGTCTTAAAAGCTATGATGTAGGTGGAAATTAATAGATAGCAAATGCAATAATGAAGCAATGTACTAAGACAGTGCAGTCTTGCAATTATTTATTTCTTTATGTGCTGTCTTGCAGCTTTTAGGCCGGATTACAAGTGGAGCAGTATTTTGTGCTTCCGCTATAGCGCTAGAAGTAAACTTTTTGCGCTCGTCGGGTTGCGCTAGTATTACAAGTTGAAAGTAAAAAGTTATCGAGCTCACCCTAGCCAGAGATCTTACTTCTAGCGCAATTAGACCATTGTGAAAAAGATAACCTATTCCCCAATAGAAGTCAATGGAGAGAAAAAAAATGGAAACACCCGACTCGCATGCTAACCCAAACTCATATTCTCATATGCGCTAACCCAAAATTAAAATATCAATATTTCACATTCCAATGTTCTGCACATAGCAGAATGTGTTCTTTTCATAAATACATATTTCTATTTATATCTGATGGTATTTGATTATATATACTGTAGGTATAGATATATACAGTACATTATAAGGTGAAATATTTACAGTAAATACACAGTATAACACTTTATTTAATATGAATATTGCATAAATATGTTTTTACATGCTTTCATCTACTTAAAAGGTAACAAAAATCTATTTGCCGTACAAGGAACATCTTCAAGGCAAACGAGGTGCAGCTGGCAAGCAATTTAAATGTAAAGTAGTAGCCAGTGCCACCTCTACAAGCCAGCAGTAGCAACATATTTTTAATGCTATATTATAATTTTTTATATGATGTTAGAATAGGCAAGAACAAGAACATACTTATTGGCTGACATAGACATTAACCCATTGAAAAGGACATTGCTGGATAGAGCTACCGAATAGTGTAAAACTATAGAAAACCCTTTCCTGCCAGTAGAGTAAAGGTTTCAACAGCATGAATGAATCAACTAAATGTTTTTGTTGCATTAATTCTTTTTTTTATTTTTTTTTGTGTGTGTGTAAAAGGACTTCCATTATTATTTTTGGACTACTTCAACAAATATAGAATTTTTGTGTGTTTTTACATGGATCTGAATACAATTGTTTTTTTTTTTTTTGTTTTTTTTTATTGAGGAACAAAATAAGTTTGACATAAAAGGCAAAACATAATTGTCAAAGTTACACAGTTTGTACTGTCATATAACAAAAATCAGTGAGAGCATACAATTGTTGCAACATCTTTTAACAGTTATTATAATAAATTTGGCACAATATAGTAAAGACAGGATATATTTGTCAAGTAGTGAGACTATGTGTCTACATGTAATATTTCCTCCTTTTTCATTTTATATTTATAAAAGATATAATCTTGTGCATTAAGGAAAAGGAAAAATAGAGTCAACTAATAAACTTCTATCTCAATCTCTGGCCAAGCAGCGCTTCCCAGTAGTAATGATCATCTCCCCACTTTGGGCCTGAGTCAGATCTATCTCAGCATAGATTTTACGAGTCAAAATGAGTGGCTGTATTTACTTAGTTGGTATTGGCGTAAAGTAGCGTTAAATGCTTAAGGTTGTGGATATTTGTAGGAGAAGTTATTCATGCGTATGGAATAGTCGCCAAATTCTCTTTGCGAGAAAGGAAGCGGATGGGGTTTGAGTAAATGAACCGACTAGGTCCAAATGGGGACTGGATATAGATTCAGTTAACTTCTGGGTGTACCGGGAGTTAAAAGACAATAACTAGCACGTTGTTTTTCTCTTTTTATCTTTCACTTTTTCCTTTTTTTTTCTCCTTTTTTGTTTGGGGGGTGTAGGGGGATATTCAGCGGGTAAGCACCGCTATAAATAAAGGGTTGAAGTATAGAGATGTTCAAGCATAGAGATATTTAAGCTCTATGTCACTGCGCTAAAACAATGGTTACCACCTAACATAGGGGGGGGGGGGGGGCGGGGCAACCAATATATATGATTAGCAGGCAATTAAACTATATATTATAACTTAAACGGTAATAAACTTGAATCCGGGTTAATTCCGGATCAAACTCAACCAGATAAAGTAAAACCTTAGAAAACAATATTTTATACCTTGTCACATGAAGATCTAGAATATAATAAAGAATATGTTACCAGTATATACTTTGTGAAGGTAAGAGAGCATATTAGAATACATTGCAAAAACATTCGAAGATCTGCAAAATAAATAAAACATTAGTAGTATACTATATATTAGACCTGAATATCAGGTGTGTCCCATCAGTGTCTGAATATAGAACAAAATTGCGTAAGAATCTAGAGTTAGTGCCTAATATACGGTGAGAGTTTTATTAATGGGAATCTATTCTCATCGGCTATTTTCTATTAACCCAAATTATCCAAGTAGGTAATAAGTATAAAAAGCTATATATGAAAGGGTGGCTCTAAGTAATATAGTTAGTCACTAATTAAAGCTTTAAAACATATACTCCAGCTTGCCTGGCAGTGGAGAGTGTTGGAGGGGCTATACAGAATTATACAACCCATAAGTTTCATGGAGTACAGCTCAGTGTTAAGGGGACAATATTAGAATAAAACCTTATGTCTATCCTAAGTATCATTAGTGCCCATTGTGATGCTTTAAATTCAGGCTTTCACTTTCATAACTTAAGATGTACTATCCCTAACTAGATTTAGGATTAACCTCATAAGGAAGAAAAACATTAGTAGGAACTAAATTTTTGCATTCAAGAATTCTAGGTAGAATATAGGACTCTCCTATAGTAGTATTGGTAACAGATCTTTTACTCTGGTTAGTTATAGCAAATACACGGTCTTGTGCAATGTAGACAGTCTCAGATTATTAAAACACATGAGGTATAGTCTTTATAAAAACTGAAGAATAGGCCTGTAGGGAAGGAAAGAGATTAGTACATAATAAGACTTTATAACTTTACGCATGAAATGTCTGAAAATATTTTGAGTTCACCAGGAGTAAGAATTGTCCACCAGCATTGCGAAAGATGTCTGTAAGATAAGGGTGAATCAGGGCCAAAAGCTGCAAGGAAAAGTTTTGCTTAACTATTATATGAAATGCATAGGTGTTGTGTATTCCAAAAGCATCTCTATATGGATGGGATGTTGGAAGATGAGATGATGTTTGATGCCTCTCTTTGTTTTATGAGGGTGACGAGCTATAAGCCAAGTACTAATTTATGTCCTGTAATATCAAGGTATGATTGACTTGATAGCAGGGTTTATATGTCCTGTTGGGTGGTGTTTCGCCTCTTAGAGGCAGGGGAGGATCTTCTAGGTTTGGGACTCCACTCCGATGCAGCCATCCGTAAGGAGGTGGATTCCAGGATTGGAGAGTTGTTAATAGGTGTATCTTTTTGCGTAGAGTTGGGTTCTTGCCGAGTGAGGCCTTGGGCTTGTGAATTTTGTAAGAGGTTAAGTTTGTTGAGAATCTCCATTCCCTGGGTTAAGTTAGACAAATTATAAGTGAATACAATTGTTTTTTATTGCTAGTTGGGACAAGTTCTTTTATAGGCATGGGTGTCTAAGAAGTGCTCTACGAGGAAGAACAATAGCTCAGTAGCTTGTTCTATGGCGAGTTACCACATGGGAGCAGTCTCTTTATATTTATATATATATATATATATATACAGTATATATATATATATATATATATATATATATATATATATACAGTATATATATATATATATATATATATATATATATATATATATATATATATATATATATATATATATATATACATATACACACACACATAAAATCTTTTCCAAGGGATTCATATTCTTACAATTACTTTAACAGGATGTCAGGAGATGACTTGATTCAAGTATACACACAGAATCTGCACTCACTGGACTTGAAAATGAAATAATTTTATGGGTGATATTTCAGGGAATGGACCACATATTGTAGGCGCGGTATCTACAAAGAACTACAATTAACACAAGGAGAAATACAGTACAGTTAAATCAAGTATGAAAATAAGGAGATTTTTTTTCCATTCATTTTTCTTTGCCTACAATTATTGCTGTTAATTTTAAGAGGACACTTAACCTGAGAAAATGATATGAGCAGATAGCTTTCTCCCCGTCAAAAGCATTCCGGAGGTGAGAGAAAAAGCTGCTCAAATCAATATTTCTGCTTCTTAATAAAGATACAAAAAGCTACAAAGACGTCTAGGAGCATTTGAAAGCATTTTATTAGATCCTTGTCATGGCTGCTGATACTTCCCTTGCAATGGGATTATAACAGAAGATGCCAAGAAGGTTCAATGAGTTGATCCTGGAGCATTTTCTATTGGACTTCTGACTGATATTGGATTCTCTAGAAGTCTAAGTGTTACCCACAGTGGGAAATATGAATATCATACAACATAAGTTGTTAAAGAAATGGACTGATAACAGTAAATGTTAAAAAATTGTCCTTCTACCCCCAAATATAAAAAAATATAACTATACCTATACAACTAAATGAAAATAACTTCCATACACACAGGAGCATGTACAATGCACATATGTACACACACACAAATGCCACACACATGCAAACATAGTGCAATCTATATGTCTGTGTATATGACCTTGCATAATATGTTTATGTTCATGTCTATGTCTTTATAGTGTGTGTTTATTTGTGCATTTTTTATATTTGTATGTGCATAGGGGTGTGTTTGTATGTGTTTATGTGGGTGGGTTAATGTATGTGTGTATATGGTGTATGTGTCTGTGTCCATTTGCGTTAATGTGTATATCTTTATGTTTGTGTGTATACAGGTGAAACTCGAAAAATTAGAGTATTGTGCAAAACTTCATTTATTTCACTAATGCAACTTAAAAGGTGAAACTAATATATGAGATAGACTCATTACATGCAAAGCAAGATAGTTCAAGCCATGATTTGTCATAATTGTGATGATTATGGCTTACAGCTCATGAAAACCCTAAATCCACAATCTCAGAAAATTAGAATATTACATGCAATCAATAAAACAAGGATTGTACATAGAACAATATCGGACCTCTGAAAAGTATAAGCATGCATACTGTATGTACTCAGTACTTGGTTTGGGCCACTTTTGCAGCAATTACTGCCTCAATGCGGCGTGGCATGGAAGCTATCAGCCTGTGGCACTGCTGAGGTGTTATGGAAGACCAGGATGCTTCAATAATGGCCTTCAGCTCTTCTGCATTGTTCGGTCTCATGTCTCTCATCTTTCTTTTGGCAATGCCCCATAGATTCTTTATAGGGTTCAGGTCAGGCGAGTTTGCTGGCCAATCAAGCACAGTAATCCCATGGTCATTGAACCAGGTTTTGGTGCTTTTGGCAGTGTGGGCAGGTGCCAAGTCCTGCTGGAAAATGAAGTCAGCATCCCCATAGAGCTCGTCTGTGGAAGGAAGCATGAAGTGCTCCAAAATCTCGTGGTAGACGGCTGCATTAACCCTGGATTTAATGAAGCACAGTGGACCAACACCAGCAGATGACATGGCTCTCCAAATTAACACAGACTGTGGAACCTTCACACTGGACTTTAAGCATCTTGCAGTGTGTGTCTCTCCATTCTTCCTCCATACTCAGGGTCCTTGGTTTCCAAATGAGATGCAAAATTTGCTCTCATCAGAAAAGAGGACTTTGGACCACTGAGCAACAGACCAGGTCTGTTTTTCTTTAGCCCAGGTAAGACGCTTCTGACGTTGTTTGTTGTTCAGGAGTGGCTTGATAAGAGGAATACGACATTTGAAGCCCATGTCCAGTATCCGTCTGTGTGTGGTGGCTCTTGATGCACTGACTCCAGCCTCAGTCCACTCCTTGTGAAAGTCCCCAACACTTTTGAATGGCCTTTTCCTGACAATCCTCTCCAGGCTGCAGTCATCCCTGCTGCTTGTGCACCTTTTTCTTCCACACTTTTCCCTTCCACTTAACTTTCTATTAATGTGCTTCATACAGCACTTTGGGAACATCCAACTTCTTTTGCAATTATCTTTTGAGGCTTTCCCTCCTTATGGAGGGTGTCAATGATGGTTTTCTGCACAACTGTCAAGTCAGCGGTCTTTCCCATGATCATGATTCCTACTGAACCAGACTGAGAGACCATTTAAAGGCTCAGGAACCCTTTGCAGGTGTTATGGCTTAATTAGCTGATTAGAGTGGGACACTTTGAGCCTAGAATATTGCACCTTTTCACAATATTCTAATTTTCTGAGATTGTGGATTTGGGGTTTTCATGAGCTGTAAGCCATAATCATCACGATTATGACAAATCACAGCTTGAACTAACTTGCTTTGCATGTAATGAGTCTATCTCGTATATTAGTTTCATCTTTTAAGTTGCATTAGTGAAATAAATTAACTTTTGCACGATATTCTAATTTTTTGAGTTTCACCTGTATATTTAGAGATGTATGTGTGTGTTTGTGTATTTTTTTTTAGTTTTGTATGTGCATTTGTGTATGTTTGTATGTATTTATGTGGTGTATGAGCGGGTTTATGTGTGTGTATAAATGTTTAAAGGTGTATGTGTGCGTGCGTGCGTGCGTGCATGTGTAAAGGTGAGGGTGCAATCCAATGTTTTTTTTTATCATCATCAGGGACTGTTTCTATATTTGAAGAGATATAACATATGTTTTAATGAACAAATTATCCATGTGACATTCAGAAGCTACACATGATTCTCTGTTCAGTGACATCTCCCCGGCTCACTCAATCCACTGCAAAATAAATCAATTGGATATATCACAGATGTGTGAACCCCATGACTCTGCTTTGCTTAGATTCGCAACCTTTCATTTACATATTACAGTCAATAAGTATAGTGGAAGAAAACGTCATATCTAATTATAATGGACTGTGTCTATGATTTCAGTCACTTGACAGCACTATCTTCAGCAATTAATCAATAACACTGGAACATATTGTTCTGGGAACAGGAAATTTAAGTTATTATAAAATGGTCAGGCTTCTGTCTATAAAACAGTCCAGGCACACAAAACTTTTTTTTTTTTTTTTTTTTTTAAATGATTGCTTTTGTTAGAGGAGATTTTGGAGAATGATTGCATTTTTTTTCTTTAACTAGAGTGTTGAAAGGAATTTGTTTTATTTCTAAGCTTGTGGGGTGTGTAAGTAGAGCTTAAAGGAACAGTTACCCAAAAAATGCTCTCCCCTTTAATTTGTTCCATATTATCTATTTTATCTGCTAGATTGTATTGAATTGTTAACAAGTAGCTTGTTTACCCTTTTTTCAGCATTTGAAATAGCTGATTTAGACTGTGGTATCCCCACCTATTCTGAACGTTTCTATACTGAAGTCCAGGCTATTGATAAGCTATGTAAACACAGCCAGCAGAAGAAATTACAATCCCGGTGGGGGGTATAAGAGAGAACTAATAAAATTATAATAATAATAATAAAATTATAATTCTCCATTGTTCTCTCAAACCTGTTTCTAAGGAAGCATTGTGCTTAAATATACATATCCTTTTAGTTTTAAAATCAATTTAAACAGAATTACATTTAACATTTTATATGAAGACAAATATGGTTCATATTTTAATTTCTGCACTTTCATCTGTATGATAAAATCTAATTTCATTCAATAAAATGTGTTTTAAAAAGCTTTCACTTTTACTTCTGTTTATCAAATTTACCCCTCTATCCTTTGTCAAAAGCTAACTCCTTTCTATGAGAACATGTTGAGGTAGGTTCAGGTTCACATATCTTGTGTTTTATAGCAGGGGTCACCAAACTTGGGCCCCCAGATGTTTTAGAACTACATTTCCCATGATGCTGAGGCACTCTTTATAAAATCTGAGCATCATGGGAAATGTAGTTCGAAAACATCAGTGGGCCCAAGGTGGCTGACCCCTGATATAGCAGCAGTGAGTAGCAAGCCATGATGATTGACAGCAGAGAACACCAATAGCTCTCCTTTCACTTACTACTACTGTAGTGCAAAGATAGATGTGCTCTCTTTATTAAACAGCTGTAGCTTAGTTTACCAAAGAGTTTTACCATAGAGTGATTGATGGTACTTCCCTATAAAGCTCCCTCTTCAATTTGCATGTATAACATTTCTAGAGACAATCCTGTTGTGCACACTCCTGAGCCCACCTCAGTTTGCCTTTATTGAAATGGAACAAGTTTCAATCAAGGATAATTAAGTTGTTTTTTTAACACTCTCTCATTTTTCAAGCTTCCAATGATTTCCCCTTTTGCAGAAGGGGTCTTGTATCAGGAAAATTCATTTGGTATTGTTATCACACTAAAAACACATTGCAAATATCAAAAACAGAAACCTTGATATCAGGAGCTGATATAGGAAATATTGTCATCAAGGCCATAGTTATATGCAAGCAACAGTTCAATAATTAACATAGAAACATAGGCCTAGATTTAGATTTTGGCGGCCAAAGGGGTGCGTTAGCTACGCGTGCTTTTTTCCCCCCGCGCCTTTTAAACACCGCTGGTATTTAGAGTTCACAGAATGGCAGGGTTTTCAGTGCGTTAGGCTCCAAAAAGGGAGCGTAGAGCATAATTTAACGCCACTGCAACTCTAGATACCAGCGGTGCTTACGGACGCGGCCAGCTTCAAAAACGTGCTCGTGCACGATTCCCCCATAGAAAACAAAGGGGCCATTTGAGCTGAAAAAAAACCTAACACCTGCAAAAAAGCAGCGTTCAGCTCCTAACGCAACCCCATTGTTTACTATGGGGAAACACTTCCTACGTCTGCACCTAACACCCTAACATGTACCCCGAGTCTAAACACCCCTAACCTTACACTTATTAACCCCTAATCTGCCGACCCCGCTATCGCTGACACCTGCATATTTTTTATAACCCCTAATCTGCCGCTCCGTAAACCGCCGCTACCTACATTATCCCTATGTACCCCTAATCTGCTGCCCCTAACACCGCCGACCCATATATTATATTTATTAACCCCTAATCTGCCCCCCTCAACGTCGCCTCCACCTGCCTACACTTATTAACCCCTAATCTGCCGAGCGGACCGCACCGCTACTATAATAAAGTTATTAACCCCTAATCCGCCTCACTCCCGCCTCAATAACCCTATAATAAATAGTATTAACCCCTAATCTGCCCTCCCTAACATCGCCGACACCTAACTTCAATTATTAACCCCTAATCTGCCGACCGAATCTCGCCGCTACTGTAATAAATGGATTAACCCCTAAAGCTAAGTCTAACCCTAACACTAACACCCCCCTAAGTTAAATATAATTTAAAT
Organism: Bombina bombina; assembly: GCF_027579735.1. Taxonomy (NCBI): domain Eukaryota; kingdom Metazoa; phylum Chordata; class Amphibia; order Anura; family Bombinatoridae; genus Bombina; species Bombina bombina. The sequence goes on from NC_069499.1 coordinate 789,024,439, forward strand.
CTAACAAAATAAATTAACTCTTATTAAATAAATTATTCCTATTTAAAGCTAAATACTTACCTGTAAAATAAACCCTAATATAGCTACAATATAAATTATAATTATATTATAGCTATTTTAGGATTTATATTTATTTTACAGGTAACTGTATTTATTTTAACCAGGTACAATAGCTATTAAATAGTTAATAACTATTTAATAGCTACCTAGTTAAAATAATTACAAAATTACCTGTAAAATAAATCCTAACCTAAGTTACAATTAAACCTAACACTACACTAGCAATAAATAAATTAAATAAACTACCTACAATTATCTACAATTAAACCTAACACTACACTATCAATAAATAAATTAAATACAATTCCTACAAATAAATACAATTAAATAAACTAACTAAAGTACAAAAAATAAAAAAGAACTAAGTTACAAAAAATAAAAAAATATTTACAAACATTAGAAAAAAATTACAACAATTTTAAACTAATTACACCTACTCTAAGCCCCCTAATAAAATAAAAAAAATGCCCTACCCTATTCTAAATTACAAAAGTTCAAAGCTCTTTTACCTTACCAGCCCTGAAAAGGGCCATTTGCGGGGCATGCCCCAAAGAATTCAGCTCTTTTGCCTGTAAAAAAAAACATACAATACCCACCCAACATTACAACCCACCACCCACATACCCCTAATCTAACCCAAAATCTTCATCCAAGCCCAAGCGGGGGCTAGACATCCATCATCCGACGGCTGAAGAAGTCCAGAAGAGGGTCCAAAGTCTTCATCCTATCCGGGAAGAAGAGTAAATCCAGACCGGCAACCATCTTCTTCCAAGCGGCATCTTCTATCTTCATCCAATGAGGATCGGCTCCATCTTGAAGACCTCCACCGCGGACCCATCTTCTTCTTCCGACGACTTCCCGACGAATGACGGTTCCTTTAAGGGACGTCATCCAAGATGGTGTCCCTCGAATTCTGATTGGCTGATAGGATTCTATCAGCCAATCGGAATTAAGGTAGGAAAATTCTGATTGGCTGATGGAATCAGCCAATCAGAATCAAGTTCAATCCGATTGGCTGATTCAATCAGCCAATCAGATTGAGCTTGCATTCTATTGGCAGTTCCGATCAGCCAATAGAATGCAAGCTCAATCTGATTGGCTGATCGGATCAGCCAATCGGATTGAACTTGATTCTGATTGGCTGATTCCATCAGCCAATCAGAATTTTCCTACCTTAATTCCGATTGGCTGATAGAATCCTATCAGCCAATCGGAATTCGAGGGACGCCATCTTGGATGACGTCCCTTAAAGGAACCGTCATTCGTCGGGAAGTCGTCGGAAGAAGAAGATGGGTCTGTGGTGGAGGTCTTCAAGATGGAGCCGGTCCTCATCGGATGAAGATAGAAGATGCCGCTTGGAAGAAGATGGTTGCCGGTCCGGATCTACTCTTCTTCCCGGATAGGATGAAGACTTTCGACCCTCTTCTGGACTTCTTCAGCCGTCGGATGATGGATGTCTAGCCCCCGCTTGGGCTTGGATGAAGATTTTGGAGCCTGGAACGATCGGTGATACCTGGCATGGTGAAGACAAGGTAGGATGATCTTCAAGGGCTTAGTGTTAGGTTTATTTAAGGGGGGTTTGGGTTAGATTAGGGGTATGTGGGTGGTGGGTTGTAATGTTGGGGGGGTATTGTATGTTTTTTTTTACAGGCAAAAGAGCTGAATTCTTTGGGGCATGCCCCGCAAATGGCCCTTTTCAGGGCTGGTAAGGTAAAAGAGCTTTGAACTTTTGTAATTTAGAATAGGGTAGGACTTTTTTTATTTTGGGGGTCTTTGTTATTTTATTAGGGGGCTTAGAGTAGGTGTAATTAGTTTAAAATTGTTGTAATTTTTTTCTAATGTTTGTAAATATTTTTTTCTTTTTTGTAACTTAGTTCTTTTTTATTTTTTGTACTTTAGTTAGTTTATTTAATTGTATTTATTTGAAGGAATTGTATTTAATTTATTTATTGATAGTGTAGTGTTAGGTTTAATTGTAGATAATTGTAGGTAGTTTATTTAATTTATTTATTGATAGTGTAGTGTTAGGTTTAATTGTAACTTAGGTTAGGATTTATTTTACAGGTAATTTTGTAATTATTTTAACTAGGTAGCTATTAAATAGTTATTAACTATTTAATAGCTATTGTACCTGGTTAAAATAATTACTAAGTTGCCTGTAAAATAAATAGGAATAATTTATTTAATAAGACTTAATTTATTTCGTTAGATAAAAATTATATTTAACTTAGGGGGGTGTTAGTGTTAGGGTTAGAATTAGCTTAAGGGGTTAAACAATTTATTAGAGTAGCGGTGAGCTCCGATCGGCAGATTAGGGGTTAATACTTGAAGTTAGCTGTCGGCGATGTTAGGGAGGGCAGATTAGGGGTTAATACTATTTATTATAGGGTTATTGAGGCGGGAGTGAGGCGGATTAGAGGTTAATACATTTATTATACTAGCGGTGAGCTCCGGTCGGCAGATTAGGGGTTAATAATTGTAGGTAGCTGGCGGCGAGGTTGTGGGGGGCAGATTAGCAGTTAATAAATATAATATAGGGGTCGGCTGTGTTAGGGGCAGCAGATTAGGAGTACATAGGGATAACGTAGTTGGCGGCGGTATACGGAGCGGCAGATTAGGGGTTAAAAAATTTAAATATAGTGGCGGCGATGTGGGGGGACTTCGGTTTAGGGGTACATAGGTAGTTTATGGGTGTTAGTGTACTTTAGAGCACAGTAGTTAAGAGCTTTATTAACCGGCGTTAGCCCAGAAAGCTCTTAACTACTGACTTTTTTCTGTGGCTGGAGTTTTGTCGTTAGAGTTCTAACGCTCACTTCAGCCACGACTCTAAATACCAGCATTAGAAAGATCCCATTGAAAAGATAGGATACGCAATTGACGTAAGGGGATCTGCGGTATGGAAAAGTCGCGGCTGGAAAGTGAGCGTTAGACCCTTTAATGACTGGCTCCAAATACCAGAGGGCGGTAAAAACCAGCGTTAGGAGCCTCTAACGCTGGTTTTGACGGCTACCGCCCAACTCTAAATCTAGGCCATAGATTTTGACGACAGATCAGAAACATTGGCCCAAGAAAGCTGCCCAAAATTTCCTATCAAGTTCGTAGGATAGCTTCATGCTTATTCCAGGCAAAAAAAAATGTTCTTAAACATTAGAGATTTATTTTTTGTACATGTAATGTCCCTTTAAGTTTATGTGCTTGGTCATTCAAATTAATCTACTGCAGTGGTTTTCAAACCTGTCCTCAGACCTCCCTAACAGGCCATATTTTGAGGATATTTGAACTAGAGCACAGGTGAAGCAATTAGCTGATTAGTAAACATTCTTATTGTACCTGCTCTCATCCAAGGTAATGCTGAAAACCTGGCCTGTTGGGGAGGCCTGAGAACAGGTTTGAAAACAAGTGATCTATTGAATTTAGTCACAGCATCACAAAAATGTAAAAAAATAAGAAAAAAAAGAAAAAAAGTTTATTGGAAAATTCAGAGTCAAATTTAAATTTAAATTGAGAAGAACCAAATAGATAAATGTAAATCATCTCGATACCTTACGCATTTCATAGACTGCTAATCCACTTCATTAGACACATCTGATGAAGTTGATTAGCAGTCCATAAAACACGTAAGGTATCACATTAATGTGACATCACTTCAGGTTTTCAAAGATACACTTCCGGTTATATAAGAGCCGGCAATGAGAACGCTATACGCTCGGCCACCAGGGAATACTCAGGACATTTGATCTAACAGCTTTTACTACCTTAATCTACTTTTATTTTCACAATTTTTGTAGTATATATATATATATATATATATATATATATATGTTTATCAAATACACTTTTAATATACTAATGGGTCATTAGCTTTCACCTCATACGTTATACAGGTTAGAGGTATCAAGGCATTTATGACCTATATAAATTACTAAACAGGGGTTTTCACTTTAATTTGTTTTACTGGGTCACAATAAAAGTATTGGGCTTTTAATTATGAACACTCTACTTTATTATCAGATATTTTAATTGGATTCTGATATAGTACGTTTCTGCTAAGGTACTACAGAAGGTAAAGCAATTTGTTAAAAACATATTATCCCTTTGGAAGTCAGACAAAACCTTTTCTTTAAGATTATATTGTAACGAATGTGTCTTTGCTTCACATTCAGAGACCTACTTAGCAAGATAAACAGCTTTCAAGCTAAAATTTGAGTTCCTAACAGTCTATGTGGCCATTTACGAGACTTCTTAGATCATCTCAAGCCTTTGGACAAACAGGCTCATAGACAGAGAGTTGGACAGAAAGATTGATAGATAGATAGATAATTTATTAGTAGATAATGATATTTGGTACATTGATAAAAAGAAATACAGAGAGAGAGAATAAAGAGATGCATAAGGTTTTATTTCATAAACTAGTAGGTCAGAAATTGCAAATAAAACTTTTTTTGCTAAAATGTATTCTAAAGGTTTAGGTCATGCTAGACTACAAATGCTAATATGAATAATAGGATGTTACCTAGAGGCTGTCTAGGGAAATGACTTTGTTCCATTAATTGCACTGAAAAAAATCCTCACTTTCGCTCTGCACATCTGCAATGATAGAATCTCCGCTGTTTCTTCTCACTTATGAACCAATGCACCTGTCTTTGGCAGTGCACCCATTAGTAGCCTCTACAACAAGCAATCTGTATCTGTCTTGTATATACAGTGATCATGAATGCTGCCTTGTTCTGAAAAATTAATCATAAAGTCCTAAATTTGTGAAATATGTGTTACAATATTATATGCGGCACAAGTGAATTTTGGGTAAAAAGTCGTGGATAAACACTTTTTTTAAAGGGATAGTAAACACCAAAAATATTATTGTTTAAAATGAAAGATAATCCCTTTATTTATCATTCCCCAGTTTTGCATAACCTGTTATAGAAATATACTTTTTACCTCTGTGATTGACTTGTATCTAAGCTTCTGCTGACTGCCTCCTTATCTCAGATCTTTTGACAGATTTGCATTTTAGGTAATCAGTGCTGACTCTCAAATATCTTCACGTGCATGAGCACAATGTTGTCTATATGAAACACATAAACTAACGCCCTCTAGCTGTGAAAAACTGTCAAATGCATTTAGATGAGAGGCGGCCTTCAAAGACTTAGAAATTAGCATATAAGACTACCTAGGTTTAGCTTTCAACTAAGTGTAGAGGTGGCGGAAGTACCTCGCTCTCCCGACGTACCCAGTATTCCTACAGTTTACACCACAGGAGCGGTCTTCGAAGACCTCTGGATTATCATCACAACAGATGGATAATCATAGTGACTGGAGTCACCGTGTATGAGAGACGATCCATTCTACCATCCTTAAAAACGCCTCCCTCCTAATGCAGAGTAAGTGGCGTACAGGTACCTGTATCTTATTTGCACCAATGTATCAGTTACTAAAAGTCCTGTACCATAAGCCAGGCAGACCAGGTCTAAAAGGCTACTTGTCACAGAAATGCTTTTTGTTACACAAAGGATCTATAAGGATCTAAACATTCTATATTGTGACACATATATATTTTTTCTTAAAAGACTAACACATTATTATTTTTAAATAAGACTTCTCAGACATATTCTTTTGCATATATGCAGACACATACTTTGTGGTCTATATTTTTTTAGTGCACTGCTATATTTTGGGGATTTATATATATATATATATATATATATATATATATATATATATATATATATATATATATATATATATATATTGTTTGGTATATATGTATACTTTTTATGACCTCTCATTTTAAACTTTTATTTTAATTTTTTCTATTTTTAATTATACTGGACGTCCAGTTTAGATTAGCTATATAACTTTCCTAACGTAATATCATTTGTCATTTTGTGTTTGACCTCCTTATGTTTTAGTAATTTAGTGTGAGATAATTTGTCATCCCCACACTGATTTTCTATACCAGCTTGCGCTAGATTTGTATCATATTACTTATTGTATTCTATGTGTTATTTTAATATAATCATATAGTAAAGAATTTATATTTTTGTAATCTGCTTAGTTCGAGAGAATCCTTAGTATATATTCTAATACTATAGATTATATTCTGTATCACCCTTATACATTTGACTATCTCGCATTGTCAACAATACAAAATTCTATATAAATAAAGGATGTTATTACTATATTATTCAACGTAAAGAACATATACACCAAAAGCTTTATCCTCCAGATCAGACATGTCATCTCATAACTGTGAGCACAAGCAATTTTTACCCCTTTTTTGTTTTCTACATACCATATACTTAAACGTTACTACATTGTATCCCCATAGTGTGGTTATTAATATTATTTTACCCCTAGCCCAAAGCGCCAATACTCCGTAATCCCTATTAGCTTTCAACTAAGAAAAACAAGAGAACAAAGAAAATTTGATGATTAAATTAGAAAGTTGTTTAAAATTACATTCCATATCTAAATCATGAAAGTTTAATTTGGACTTTACTATCCCTTTAATACACTGTTAGCATAAGATACTAAGGTTAACATATATTCTTGCTGAATAGCATATTTTAACTGATTTGGCATATAGACAATATTTAAATATTGTTTGGTCTATATCTTAATTTAAACTTCCAGTGCAATTTCTGATGCACAATAATAACCCTAAGGAATACACACTATAAAATGTGTTGATTAAACAAGTGGCCAGCACAGAAAAGGGCATCTTAATTATCAATGGAAAAACACTTTTTTTGCCAGCCTCGGGGAAACAATTACAAATATTTCCACACATTGATGCAGCTTTGAAGATGTTTTGCCTTTGCGCAGCAAAATTAGTACTTAAACATACACTTGAATTTGCTGTGAATGAGGAACGAGTTTAGGAGTTGTATTTCAAGGGGGATATTTTTAAAAGCATAGTTATACACCTTTTTTGTTTTTCTAGTATTTAGAGAACATTCAGCTAGATTACGAGTTTGGCGTTATGATTAAAAAAGCAGCGTTATGGCCCATAACGCTGCTATTACAAGTCTTTTTCAATGGGACTCCCATAGCGCCGGTATTACAAGTTTGCCTGGGAGGCCAAAAAGTGAGTGGTACACCCTATACTGACACAATCCATACCGCCATCTAAAGTCAATAGTTATGAGTTTTACATTACAAATCTGTAGCATAAAACTCATAACTAAAGTGTTAAAAAGTACACTAACACCAATAAACTACATATTAACCCCTAAACCGTGGCCCTCCCGCATCGCAAACACTATAATAAATTTATTAACCCCTAATCTGCCGCTACTATTAAAATGTATTAACCCCTATTCCGCCGCTCCCTGACATTGTTGCCACTATAATAAACCTATTAACCCCTAAACCTACGCCCTCCCGCATTGCAAACACTATTTAAATATTATTAACCCCTAATCTGCCGTCTGCCCACACCGTCGCTATAATAAACCTATTAACCCCTAAACCGCAAGCCCCCCCACACCGAAATATACTAAAATAAACTATTAACCCCTTAACCTAACGACCTACTAACTTTATATTAAAATTACAATTTCCCTATCTTAAATTAAATTAAAACTTACCTGTGAAATTAAATAAATTAATTTTAAACTAACAATTAAACTAAGATAATTATTAAACTACAATTAAACTAACTACCAATTAAATTAAACTAAACTACACATTAAAAAAATCCTAACACTACTCTAAAAATTATAAAAAGTATCTAATTACAAAAAAAAATAACTAAATTACAAAAAACAAACCCTAAATTACAAAAATTAAGAAAAAAATGATCAAAAATAAAAAGCAATTACGCCTAATCTAATAGCCCTATCAAAATAAAAAAGCCCCCCCAAAATTTATGTTAGAACTTACCTGATAAATTAATTTCTTTCATATTGGCAAGAGTCCATGAGCTAGTGACGTATGGGATATACAATCCTACCAGGAGGGGCAAAGTTTCCCAAACCTCAAAATGCCTATAAATACACCCCTCAACACACCCACAATTCAGTTTAACCAATAGCCAAGTAGTGGGTTGATAAAGAAAGGAGTAAAAAGCATTAACAAAGGAATTTGGAAATAATTGGGCTTTATACAAAAAAATCATAACCATCATAAAAAGGGTGGGCCTCATGGACTCTTGCCAATATGAAAGAAATTAATTTATCAGGTAAGTTCTTACATAAATTATGTTTTCTTTCATGTAATTGGCAAGAGTCCATGAGCTAGTGACGTATGGGATAGCAATACCCAAGATGTGGAACTCCACGCAAGAGTCACTAGAGAGGGATAAAATAAAAACAGCCATTTTTCTCTGAAAATAATTAATCCACAATCCAAAATATAAGTTTATTCTCATAGTTTATTCTCATAAATGAAAAGAAAAACTTAAAACATAAGCAGAAGAATCAAACTGAAACAGCTGCCTGAAGAACTTTTCTACCAAAAACTGCTTCCGAAGAAGCAAATACATCAAATCAGTAGAATTTAGTAAATGTATGCAAAGAAAACCAAGTTGCTGCTTTGCAAATCTGATCAACTGAAGCCTCATTCTTAAAAGCCCACGAAGTGGAGACTGAACTAGTAGAATGAGCTGTAATTCTCTGAGACGGGGCTTGACCCAACTCCAAATAAACTTGATGAATCAAAAGCTTTAACCACAATGCCAAAGAAATGGCAGAAGCCTTCTGACCTTTCCCAGAACCAGAAAAGAGAACAAATAGACTAGAAGTCTTCCTGACTCTTTAGTAGCTTCAACATAATATTTCAAAGCTCTTACCACATCCAAAGAATGTAAGGATCTCTCCAAAGAATTCTTAGGATTAGGACACAAGGAAGGGACAACAAAATGTTGTTAGAATTCACAACCTTAGGTAAGAATTTAAATGAAGTCCGCAAAACCGCCTTATCCTGATGAAAAATCAGAAAAGGAGAATTACAAGAAAGAGCACATAATTCAGAAACTCTTCTAGCAGAAGAGATGGCCAAAAGGAACAACACTTTCCAAGAAAGTAATTTAATGTCCAAAGAATGCATAGGCTCACATGGAGGAGCCTGTAAAGCCTTCAAAACCAAATTAAGACTCCAAGGAGGAGAGATTGATTTAATGACAGGCTTGATACGAACCAAAACCTATACAAAACAGTGAATATAAGGAAGCTTAGCAATCTTTCTGTGAAATAAAACAGAAAGAGCAGAGATTTGTCCCTTCAAGGAATTTGCAGACAAAACCCTTATCCAAACCATCCTGAAGAAACTGTAAAATTCTAGGAATTCTGAAAGAATGCCAAGAGAATTTATGAGAAGAACACCATGAAATATAAGTCTTCCAAACTCGATAATAAATCTTTCTAGAAACAGATTTACGAGCCTGTAACATAGTATTAATCACTGAGTCAGAGAAACCTCTATGACTAAGCACTAGGCGTTCAATTTCCATACCTTCAAATTGAATGATTTGAGATCCAAATGGAAAAACTGACCTTGAGACAGAAGGTCCGGCCTTAATGAAAGTGGCCAAGATTGGCAACTGGACATTCGAACAAGATCCGCATACCAAAACCTGTGAGGCCATGCTGGAGCCACCAGCAACACAAACAATTGCTCCATGATGATTTTGGAGATCACTCTTGGAAGAAGAACTAGAGGCGGGAAAATATAAGCAGGTTGATAACACCAAGGAAGTGTCAATGCATCCACTGCTTCCGCCCGAGGATCCCTGGACCTGGACAGGTACCTGGGAAGTTTCTTGTTTAGATGATAAGCCATCAGATCTATTTCTGGAAGACCTCACAACTGAACAACCTGAGAAAACACATCTGGATGGAGGAACCACTCCCCCGGATGTAAAGTCTGACGGCTGAGATAATCCGCTTCCCAATTGTCTATACCTGCGAATCTGCGATATGAACCACAGATATTAGACAGGAGCTGGATTTCGCCCAAGCAAGTATCCAAAAATGTAATAACTATTTACTAACTAGTCTACCTAGTTAAAATAAATACAAACTTACCTGTGAAATAATAGTTATATTGTAGCTAGCCTAGGTTTTTTTCACAGGTAAGTATTTAGTTTTAAATAGGTATTATTTAGTTAATAATTGTATCTTTAGTTTAGCTCTATTTTAATTATGTTAAAATTAGGGAGGGGGTTAGGGTTAGGTTAAGGTTAGGATCAGGGTTAGGTTTAGGGGTTAATATAGTTTAATTTAGCTTGTTGCGATGTGGGGGGCTGGCGGTTTAGGGGTTAATAGGTTTATTTAGTTAATAATTGTAAATTTAATTTAGCTATATTTTTATTATGTTAAAGTTAGTGGTTGTTAGGGTTAGTTTTAGGGTTACGTTAGGGTTAGGTTTAGGGGTTAATGGATTTATTTAGTGATGTGGAAGGCCAGAGGTTTAGGGGTTAATAACTTTAGTATAGTGGTGGCGACATTGGGAGCGGCAGATTAGAGGTTAATAGTTTTAAGTAGGTGGCGGTGGATTAGGGGTTTATAACATTATGTAGGTGGCGGAGATGTTGGGGGCGGCAGATTAGGGGTTAATAGCTGTATGTAGGTGGCAGCGATGTTGGGGGCAACAGATTAGGGGTTAATAACTGTATGTAGGTGGCGGGGATGTCAAGGGCAGCAGATTAGGAGTGTTTAGACTCGGGGTTTATGTTAGGTTTAAACATTATTTTCTTTTTCCCCATAGACATCAATGGGGCTGTGTTACAGAGCTTTTGTTTCCGCGATCGCAGGTGGGTTTTTTTTTGCCGGCTCTCCCCATTGATGTCTAAGGGGAAATCATGCATGAGCATGTCAAAGCAGCGCTTGTTTTCGGTGCGGTATGGAGCTCAACGGCACCATATCCCCTGCACAAGCCTGCTTTTTCAAAACCTGTAATACCAAAACTCATAATCTAGCTGATAGATGCAATGAGGTAAGAAAATGGATAAAAAAAAATACATTTTATATACAGGATCAGTGCTGTATCATTGTTTTTATGTAGTGGGGTTGACATGAAATGTAAAAAAAAACCTCAATTTCAAACAAATTTGCTTCAGAAGATTCATTTATAAAAAGGAAAAATAGTTTTGTGCAAGATTTGTTCATGTGGTTGCTCGCTTCAGCCAGATTTTTAACAATACACCTTCAGGGTAGGAGTGATGTGGCGGAACAGCAACTTAAACTTAAAGGGACACTCAAGTCAAAATTAAACTTTCAAGATTACGATAGGGCATGAAATTTCAAACAACTTTCCAATTTAATTCCATTAACAAAATGTGTCTTTATATTTACAGTTTGAGTCAGTCATCAGCTCCTACTGAGCTTGTGCAACAATTCACACAATATATGTATATGCATTTGTGATTGGCCAACAGCTGTCACATGATACAGGAGGAGTGGAAATAGACATAACTGAAAATTGTAAGAAAAAATCTACTACTCATTTAAAGTTCAGACTAAGTGCTATTGCATTGTCTTGTTATCATCAATTTGTTTATTATGCAAATCTACTGTATTTACTGGTCCTATAAAGGGACAGTGAAGTCAAAATTTAACTTTTATGATTCAGAAAGATCATGGAATTTTAAACACCTTTCCAATTTATTCTATTATGTAACTTGCTTTGTTCTCTTGGAACATACATACACATCCTATATTATAAAAGGCCAAGTGTTTGTCTGAAGCCGTCATGCGCAGTAGAGACAAACACTTGGCCTTCCTGCACGTGCACCTCCGCTGTTTAAACAGCGCACAGCTGAGAGACCGCACGCGCACCCACCCGACCTCACACGTGCACCTCCGCTGTTTAAACAGCACACAGCTGAGAGACCTTCGCACGCGCACCCAACCGACGTCGCACGCGCACCTCCGCTGTTTAAACAGCAGCGCGGAGAGCAGGAGAACTTAACAGCAGCCTTAACAGCAGCGCGAGGAGCAGGAGAACTTAACAGCAGCCTTAACAGCAGCGCAGGGAGCAGGTACAGGAGGAGAGAGAGAGAGAGACAGGGGAGAGAGAGAGAGGGGAGAGAGAGACAGGAGAGAGAGAGAGACAGGAGAGAGAGAGACAGGGGAGAGAGAGACAGGGGAGAGAGAGACAGGGGAGAGAGAGACAGGGGAGAGAGAGACAGGGGAGAGAGAGAGGGGAGAGAGAGAGGGGAGAGAGTGAGAGAGACAGGGGAGAGAGTGAGAGAGACAGGGGAGAGAGTGAGAGAGACAGGGGAGAGAGTGAGAGAGACAGGGGAGAGAGTGAGAGAGACAGGGGAGAGAGTGAGAGAGAGAGAGAGAGAGAGAAGACAGGGGGGGAGAAAGAGGGGGGGGAGAGAGAGAGAAGAGACAGGGGGGAGAAAGAGGGGAGAGAGAGAGAGAGAGAGACAGGGGAGAGAGAGAGACAGGGGAGAGAGAGAGAGACAGGGGAGAGAGAGAGAGACAGGGGAGAGAGGGGAGAGAGTGAGAGAGACAGGGGAGAGAGAGAGAGGGGAGAGAGTGAGAGAGACAGGGGAGAGAGAGAGAGAGACAGGGGAGAGAGAGAGGGGAGAGAGACAGGGGAGAGAGAGAGGGGAGAGAGAGTGAGAGAGACAGGGGAGAGATTGAGAGAGACAGGGGAGAGAGGGAGAGAGTGAGAGAGAGAGAGGGGAGAGGTGAGAGAGACAGGGGAGAGAGTGAGACAGGGGAGAGAGTGAGAGAGACAGGGGAGAGAGTGAGAGATACAGGGGAGAGAGTGAGAGAGACAGGGGAGAGAGAGAGAGAGAGAGAGAGAGAGACAGGGGAGAGAGAGAGAGACAGGGGAGAGAGAGAGAGAGACAGGGGAGAGAGTGAGAGAGACAGGGGAGAGAGTGAGGGAGACAGGGGAGAGAGTGAGAGAGACAGGGGAGAGAGTGAGAGAGACAGGGGAGAGAGAGAGAGACAGGGGGGGGGAGAGAGAGAGACAGGGGAGAGAGAGAGAGACAGGGGAGAGAGAGAGAGAGAGAGAGAGAGAGAGGGGAGAGAGGGGGGAGAGAGAGAGACAGGGGAGAGAGAGACAGGGGAGAGAGAGAGAGACAGGGGAGAGAGAGAGAGACAGGGGAGAGAGAGGGGGGGAGGAGAGAGAGAGACAGGGGAGAGAGAGAGAGAGAGACAGGGGAGAGAGAGAGAGACAGGGGAGAGAGAGAGACAGGGGAGAGAGAGAGGGGGGAGGAGAGAGAGAGGGGGTAGGAGAGAGAGACAGGGGAGAGAAAGAGAGACAGGGGAGAGAGAGACAGGGGAGAGAGAGACAGGGGAGAGAGAGACAGGGGAGAGAGAGAGAGACAGGGGAGTGAGAGAGAGACAGGGGAGTGAGAGAGAGACAGGGGAGTGAGAGAGAGACAGGGGAGTGAGAGAGAGACAGGGGAGTGAGAGAGACAGGGGGGAGAGAGTGAGAGAGACAGGGGGGAGAGAGTGAGAGAGACAGGGGGGAGAGAGTGAGAGAGACAGGGGGGAGAGAGTGAGAGAGACAGGGGAGAGAGAGTGAGAGAGACAGGGGAGAGAGAGTGAGAGAGACAGGGGAGAGAGAGTGAGAGAGACAGGGGAGTGAGAGAGACAGGGGAGTGAGAGAGACAGGGGGGGGAGAAAGAGGGGAGAGAGAGAGATAGAGGAGAGAGAGAGAATATAAAAATAAAAATAAACCACACGGCCCGTGTGAACGGGCTTTAGGACTAGTCCTATTATATAAGGCCAAGTGTGTTTGTCCGAAGCTGTCATGCACAGTAAAGACAGCATGAGGACAAACACACCTGGCCTTACCTGACAATCCATGCTGGTGTTTGTGACGGAAGTGGGCTTGGCCGGACGGGAGCATGGTCGTAACCTGGCGGAGCGTGAGAGTGATGGGGTGTGGTCAGGGAGTGCCGGGGCGTGG